>NW_027197599.1:20000-58337 GCF_038502225.1 Cherax quadricarinatus | reverse complement strand
GCTTATCCTTTAACATTATTGCTACTCCTTCTTTAGCTCTAACTCTATTTGAAACCCCTGGCCTAATCCCATTTATTCCTCTCCACTGAAACTCACCCACCCCCTTCAGCTTTGTTTGATTTAAAGCCAGGACATCCAGCTTCTTCTCATTCATAACATCCACAATCGTCTCTTTCTTATCATTCGCACAACATCCACACACATTCAGACTTCCCACTCTGACAGTTTTCTTCTTATTCTTTTTAGTAATTATTACAGGAAAAGGGGTTACTAGCCCATTGTTCCCGGCATTTTACTCGCTAGGCTGTCCCTCGCTAGACTGCCCCTCTCTAGACTGTCCCTCGCTAGACTGCCCCTCACTAGACTGCCCCTCGCTAGACAGCCCCTCGCTAGACTGCCCCTCGCTAGACTGTGCCTCCCTAGACAGCTCCTCGCTAGGCTGCCCCTCAATAGACTGCTCCTCACTAGACTGCCCCTCGCTAGACTTCCTCTCGCTAGACTGCCCCTGACTAGACTGCCCTTCGGTAGACTGCCCCTCGCTAGACTGCCCCTCGCTAGACTGCCCCTCACTAGAAAACCCCTCGCTAGACTGCCCCTCGCTAGACTGCCCCTCGCTTGTCTGCCCTTCACTAGACTGACCCTCGCCAGACTTCCCGTCAATAGACTGCCCCTCAATAGACTGCTCCTCGCTAGATTGCCTCTCGCTAGACTGCCCCGCGCAAGACTGCCCATCGCTAGACTGCCTTTCGCTAGACTGCCCCACGCTAGACTGCCCCTCGCTATACTCCCCCTCGATAGACTGCCTATCGCAAGGCTGCCCCTCGCTAGACTGCCACTCGCTAGACTGCCCCTCACTAGACTGCCCCTCCCTTGGCTGCCCCTTGCTAGACTGCCCCTCGCTAGACTGTCCCTAGCTAGACTGCTCATCACTAGACTGCCCCTCGATAGACTGCACCTCTCTAGACTGCCCCTCGCTAGACTGCCCCTTGCTAGACTTGCCCCTCGCTAGACTGCCTCACGCTAGACTTCCCCTCGCTAGACTGCCCCTCCCTATACTGGCCCTCGCTATTCTGCCTCTCGCTAGACTGCCCCTCGCTAGACTGCCCCTCACTACACTGCCCCTCGCTAGGCTGCTCTCGCTAGACTGCCTCTCGCTAGACTTCCCCTCGCTAGACAGCCCCTCGCTATACTGCACCTTGCTAGACGGCCCCTCGCTAGACTGCCTCTCGCTAGACTGCGCCTCGCTAGACTGCCCTTCACTAGACTGCCTCTCCATAGACTGCCCCTCACTAGACTGCCCCTCACTAGATTGCACCTCCATAGACTGATCCTCGCTAGACTGCCCTTGGCTAGGCTGCCCCTCGCTAGACTGCCCCTCGCTAGACTGCCCATCACTAGACTGCCCCTCGCTAGACTGCCCCTCGCTAGACTGCCCCTCGCTAGACTGCCCCTCGCTAGACTGCCCCTCGCTAGACTGCCCCTCGCTAGACTGCCCCTCGCTAGACTGCCCCTCGCTAGGCTGCCCCTCGCTAGACTGCCCCTCAGTAGACTGCCCCTCGCTAGACTGTCCCTCGTTAGACTGCCCCTCGCAAGACTGCCCCTCGCTAGACTGCCCCTCGCTAGACTGCCCCTCGCTAGACTACCCCTCGCTAGACTGCCCCTCGCTAGACTGCCCCTCGCTAGACTGCCCCTCGCTAGACTGCCCCTCGCTAGACTGCCCCTAGCTAAACTGCCCCTCGCTAGACTGCCCGTCACTAGACTGCCCCTAACTAGACTGCCCCTCGCTAGACTGCCCCTCGCTAGACTGCCCCTCCCTAGACTGCCCCTCGCTAGACTGCCTCTCGCTAGACTGCCCCTCGCTAGACTGCCCCTCGCTAGACTGCCCCTCGCTAGACTGCCCCTCGCTAGACTGCCCCTCGCTAGACTGCCCCTCGCTAGACTGCCAGTCGCTAGACTGCCCCTCGCTAGACTGCCCCTCGCTAGACTGCCCCTCGCTAGACTGCCCCTCGCTAGACTGCCCCTCGCTAGACTGCCCCTCGCTAGACTGCCCCTCGCTAGACTGCCCCTCGCTAGACTGCCCCTCACTAGACTGCCCCTCGCTAGACTGCCCCTCGCTAGACTGCCCCTCGCTAGACTGCCCCTCGCTAGACTGCCCCTCGCTAGACTGCCCCTCGCTAGACTGCCCCTCGCTAGACTGCCCCTCACTAGACTGCCCCTCGCTAGACTGCCCCTCGCTAGACTGCCCCTCGCTAGATTGTCCCTCGCAAGACTGCCCCTGGCTAGACTGCCCATCGATAGACTGCCCGTCGCTAGACTGCACATCTCAAGACTTCCCCTTGCTAGACTGTCTCTCACTAGACTGCCCCTCTCTAGACTGCCCCTCGCTTGGCTGCCCCTCGCTACACTGCCCCTCACTAGACTGCCCCTCGTCAGACTGCCCCTCGCTAGACTGCCCCTCGCATGACTGCCCCTCGCTAGACTGCCCCTCGCTAGACTGCCCCTCGCTAGACTGCCCCTCACTAGACTGCCCCTCGCTAGACTGCCCCTCGCTAGACTGCCCCTCGCTAGACTGCCCCTCGCTAGACTGCCCCTCGCTAGACTGCCCCTCGCTAGACTGCCCCTCGCTAGACTGCCCCTCGCTAGACTGCCCCTCGCTAGACTGCCCCTCGCTAGACTGCCCCTCGCTAGACTGCCCCTCGCTAGACTGCCCCTAGCTAGACTGCCCCTCGTTAGACTGCCCCTCGCAACACTGCCCCTCGCTAGACTGCCCCTCGGTAGACTTCCCCTAGCTAGACTGCCCCTCGCTAGACTGCCCCTCGCTAGACTGCCCCTCGCTAGACTGCCCCTCGCTAGACTGCCCCTCGCTAGACTGCCCCTCGCTAGACTGCCCCTCGCTAGACTGCCCCTCGCTAGACTGCCCTTCATTAGACTGCCCCTCGATAGACTGCCCCTCGCTAGGCTGCCACTCTCTAGGCTTCCCTTCGCAAGGCTGCCCCTCGCTAGACTGCCCCTCGCTAGACTGCCCCTAGCTAGACTGTCCCTCGTTAGACTGTCCCTCGCAAGACTGCCCCTCGCTAGATTGCCCCTCGCTAGACTGCCCCTCGCTAGACTGCCCCTCGCTAGACTGTCCCTCGCTGGACTGCCCCTCGCTAGACTGCCCCTCGCTAGACTGCCCCTCGCTAGACTGCCCCTCGCTGGACGGCCCCTCGCTAGACTGCCCCTCGCTAGACTGCAGCTCGCTAGACTGCCCCTAGCCAGACTGTCCCTCGTTAGACTGCCCCTCGCTAGTCTGCCCCTCGCTAGACTGCCCCTCGCTAGACTGCCCCTCGCTAGACTGCCCCTCGCTAGACTGCCCCTCGCTAGACTGCCCCTCGCTAGACTGCCCCTCCCTAGACTGCCCCTCACTAGACTGCCCCTCGCTAGACTGCCCCTCGCTAGACTGCCCCTCACTAGACTGCCCCTCGCTAGACTGCCCCTCGCTAGACTGCCACTAGCTAGACTGCCCCTCGCTAGACTGAGCCTCGCTAGACTGAATCTCGCTAGACTGTCCCTCTGTAGACTGCCCCTCTCAAGACTGCCCCTCGCTAGACTGCCCCTCGCTAGACTGCCCCTCACTAGACTGCCCCTCGCTAGACTGCCCCTAACTAGGCTGCATCTCGCTAGACTGCCCCTCGCTATACTGCCCCTCGACAGACTGCCTCTCGCTAGACTGCCCCAAGCAAGACTGCCCTCCGCTAAACTGCTTCTCGCGAGACTGCCCCACACTAGACTGCCCCTCGTTTGACTGCCCCTCACTAGAGGGCCCCTAGCTAGACTGCTTCTAGCTAGACTGTCACTCAGAAGACTGCGCCTAGCTAGACTGCCCCTCGCTAGACTGCTCCTCGCTAGACTGCCCCTCGCTAGACTGCCCCTCGCTAGACTGCCCCTCGCTAGACTGCCCCTCGCTAGACTGCCCCTCCCTAGACTGCCCCTCGCTAGACTGCCCCTCGCTAGACTGCCCCTCGCTAGACTGCCCCTAGCTAGACTGCCACTCGCTAGACTGCCACTCGCTAGGCTGCCCCTCGCTAGACTGCCCCTCGCTAGACTGACCGTCACTAGACAGCCCCTCACTAGACTGCCCCTCGCTAGACTGCCCCTCGCTAGACTGCCCCTCGCTAGACTGCCCCTCGCTAGACTGCCCCTCGCTAGACTGCCTCTCGCTAGACTGCCCCTCGCTAGACTGTCCCTCGCAAGACTGCCCCTCGCTAGACTGTGCCTCGCTTGGCTGCCCCTCGTTAGGCTGCCCCTCGCTAGAGTTCGCATAGCTAGATTGTCCCTCGCTTGACTGGACTGCCCCTCGCTAGACAGCCCCATGCTAGAGTGCCTCTCGCTAGACTGCCCCTCGCTAGACTGCCCCTCACTAGACTGCCCCTCGCTACACTTCCCCTCATTAGACTTCCCCACGCTAGACTGCACCTCGCTAGATTGCCCAACGCTAGACTGCCTCTCGCTAGACTGCCCCTCGCTAGACTGCCCCTCGTTAGACTGCCCCTCGCTAGACTGCCCATCGCTAGACTGCCCCTCGCTTGACTGCCCTGGCTAGACTGCCCCTCGCTAGACTGCCCCTCGCTTTACTGCCCCTCGCTAGACTGCCCCTCACTAGACTGCCCCTCGCTAGACTGCCCCTCGTTAGACTGCCCCTCGCTTGGCTGCCCCTCGCCGGACTGCCCCTCGCTAGACTGCCCCTCGCTAGACTGCCCCTCAATAGACTGCCACTCGATTGACTGCCCCTCGCTATTCTGCCCCTCGCAAGACTGCCCCTCGCTAGACTGCCCCTCGCTAGACTGCCCCTCGCTAGACTGCCCCTCGCTAGACTGCCCCTCGCTAGACTGCCCCTAGCTAGACTGCCCCTCGCTAGACTTCCCCTCGCTAGGCTGCCCCTCGCTAGGCTGCCCCTCGCTAGACTGCCCCTCGCTAGGCTTCCCTTCGCTAGGCTGCCCCTCGCTAGACTGCCCCTCGATAGACTGCCCCTCGCTAGGCTGCCCCTCGGTAGACTGCCCCTCGCTAGACTTCCCATAAATAGACTGGCTCTCGCTAGACTGCCCCTCGCTTGACTGCCCCTCGCTAGACTGCCCCTCGCTAACTAGACTGCCCCTCGCTAGACTGCCCCTCGCTAGACTGCCCCTCGCTAGACTGCCCCTCGCTAGACTGCCCCTCGCTATGCTGCCCGTCGCTAGGCTGCCCCTCGCTAGGCTGCCCCTCGCAAGATTCTCCCTCGATAGACTGCCCCTCGTTAGACTGCTCGTCACTAGACTGTCCATCGGTAGACTGCCCCTCTCTAGACTGCCCCTCGTTTGGCTGTCCCTCGCCAGACTGCTGCTCGCTAGATTGCCCTTCGCTAGAGTGCCCCTCGCTAGACTGCATCTCGCTAGACTGCCCCTCGCTAGACTGCCCCTCACTAGACTGCCCCTCACTAGACTGCCCCTCGCTAGACTGCCCCTCGCTAGACTGCCCCTCGCTAGACTGCCCCTCACTAGACTGCCCCTCGCTAGACTGCCCCTCGCTAGACTGCCCCTCGCTAGACTGCCCCTCGCTAGACTGCCCCTCGCTAGACTGCCCCTCGCTAGACTGCCCCTCGCTAGACTGCCCCTCGCTAGACTGCCCCTCACTAGACTGCCCCTCGCTAGACTGCCCCTCGCTAGACTGCTCTTCACTAGACTGCCCCTCAGTAGACTGCCCCTCGCTAGACTGCCCCTCGCTAGACTGCCCCTCGCTATGCTGCCCGTCGCTAGGCTGCCCCTCGCTAGGCTGCTCACTAGACTGCCTTTCGCTAGACTGATCCTTGCTAGACTGCCCCTCGCTAGACTGCCCCTCGCTAGACTGCCACTCGCTAGACTGCCTCTCGCTAGACTGCCTCTCGCTAGACTGCCCCTCGCTAGACTGCACCTCGCTACACTGCCTTTCGCTAGACTGATCCTTGCTAGACTGCCCCTCGCTAGACTGCCCCTCGCTAGACTGCCACTCGCTAGACTGCCACTCGCTAGACTGCCTCTCGCTAGACTGCCCCTCGCTAGACTGCCCCTCGCTAGACTGCCCCTCGCTAGACTGCCCCTCGCTAGACTGCCCCTCGCTAGACTGCCCCTCACTAGACTGCCCCTCGCTAGACTGCCCCTCGCTAGACTGCCCCTCGATAGACTGCCTCTCGCTAGACTGCCCCTCACTTTGCTGCCCCTCGCTAGGCTGCCCCTCGCTAGACTGCCCCTCTCTAGACTGCCCCTCGCTAGGCTGTCACTCGCTAGGCTGCCCCTCGCAAAGCTGCCCCTCGCTAGACTGCCCCTCGCTAGACTGCCCCTCGCTAGACTGCCCCTCACTAGACTGCCCCTAGCTAGACTGCCTCTCGCAAGATTGCTCCTCGCTAGACTGATTCTCGCTAGACTGCCCCTCGCTAGACTGCCCCTCGCAAGACTGCCTCTCGCTAGACTGCCCCTCACTAGACTGTTCCTCGCCAGACTGCCTCTCGCTAGACTGTTCCACGCTAGGCTGCCTCTAGATAGACTGCCCCTCGATAGACTGCCCCTCGCTAGACAGCACCTCCCTAGACTTCTCCTTGCTAGACTGCCTCTCGCTAGACTGCCCCTCACTAGACTGCCCCTCGCTAGACTGCCCCACGGGAGACTGACCCTCACTAGACTGCCCTTCGCTAGACTGCCCCTCGCTAAGCTGCCCCTCGCTAAACAGCCCCTCATAGACTGCCCCTAGACTGCCCCTCGCTGGGCTGCCCTTCGCTAGACTGCCCCTTGCTAGACTGCCCCTCACTAGACTGCCCCTCACTAGACTGCCATTCGCTAGACTGCCCCTCGCTAAGCTGCCCCTCGCTAGACAGCCCCTCGCAAGATTGCCCCTCGCTAGACTGCCCCTCGATAGACTGCCCGTCGCTAGACTTCCACTCGCTAGACTGCCCCTCGCTAGACTGTTCTTCACTACACTTCCCCTCGCTAGACTGCCCCTCGCTAGATTACCCCTCGCTAGACTGCCCCTCGCTAGACTGCCCCTCGATAGACTGTCCCACGCTAGACTGCTCCTCGCTAGACTCCCCCTCGCTAGACTGCCCCTCGCTAGACTGCCCCTCGCTAGACTGCCCCTCGCTAGACTGCCCCTCGCTAGACTGCCCCTCGCTAGACTGCCCCTCGCTAGACTGCCCCTCGCTAGACTGCCCCTCGCTAGACTGCCCCTCGCTAGACTGCCCCTCGCTAGACTGCCCCTCGCTAGACTGCCCCTCGATAGACTGCCCCTCGCTAGACTGCCCCTCGCTAGACTGCCCCTCGCTAGACTGCCCCTCGCTAGACTGCCCCTCGCTAGACTGCCCCTAGCTAGACTGTCCCTCATTAGACTGCCCCTCGCAAGACTGCCCCTCGCTAGACTGCCCCTCGCTAGACTGCCCCTCGCTAGACTGCCCCTCGGTAGACTGCCACTCGCTAGAATGCCCCTCGCTAGACTGCCCCTCGCTAGACTGCCCCTCGCTAGACTGCCCCTCGCTAGACTGCCCCTCGCTAGACTGCCCCTAGCTAGACTGCCCCTCACTAGAAAACCCCTCGCTAGACTGCTCCTCGCAAGACTGCCCCTCGCTAGACTGCCCCTCCCTAGACTGCCACTCGCTAGACTGCCACTCAGTCGACTGCCCCTCACTAGACTGCCCCTCGCTAGACTGCCCTACTCGCTAGACTGCCCCTCGCTAGACTGCCCCTCGCTAGACTGCCCCTCGCTAGACTGCCCGTCGCTAGACTGCCTAGACTGCCTGGCTAGACTGCCCCTCGCTAGACTGCCACTCGCTAGACTGCCCCTCGTTAGTCTGCCCCTCGCTAGACTGCCCCTCGCTAGACTGCCCCTCACTAGACTGCCCCTCACTAGACTGCCCCTCGCTAGACTGCCCCTCGCTAGACTGCCCCTCGCTAGACTGCCCCTCGCTAGACTGCCCCTCGCTAGACTGCCCCTCGCTAGACTGCCCCTCGCTAGACTGCCCCTCGCTAGACTGCCCCTCGCTAGACTGCCCCTCACTAGACTGCCCCTCGATAGACTGCCCCTCGCTAGACTGTCCCTCCCTAGGCTGCCCCTCGCTAGACTGCCCCTCGCTAGACTGCCCCTCGATAGACTGCCCCTAGCTAGACTGCCCCTCGTTTGACTGCCCCTCGCTAGACTGCCCCTCGCTAGACTGATCCTCGGTAGACTGCCCCTAGCTAGACTGCCCCCTGCTTGTCTGCACCTCGCTAGTTTGCCCCTCGCTAGACTGCCACTCGCTAGACTGCCCCTCTCTAGACTGCCCCTCGCTAGACTGCCCTTCACTAGCCTGCCCCTCGCTAGACTGCCCCTCGCTAGACTGCCCCTCGCTAGACTGCCCCTCGCTAGACTGCCCCTCACTAGACTGCCCCTCGCTAGACTGCCCCTCGCAAGACTGCCCCTCGCTAGACTCGCTAGACTGCCCCTCGCTAGACTGAGACTGCCCCTCGCTAGACTGCCCCTCGCTAGACTGCCCCTCGCTAGACTGCCCCTCGCTAGACTGCCCCTCGCTAGACTGCCCCTCGCTAGACTGCCCCTCGCTAGACTGCCCCTCGCTAGACTGCCCTTTGCTAGACTGCCCCTCGCTAGACTCCCACTCGCTAGACTGCCCCTCGCTAGACTGCCTCTCGCTAGGCTGCCTCTCGCTAGACTGCCCCTCAGTACACTGCCCCTTACTAGACTGCCCATCACTAGAAAGCCTCTAGCTAGACTGCCCCTCGCAAGACTGCATCTCACTAGGCTGCCTCTCGCTAGACTGCCCCTCAGTACACTGAACCTCACTAGACTGCCCCTCGCTAGACTGTCCCTCGCTACACTGTCGCTCGTAGAACTGCCACTCGCTAGACTGCCCTCGCTAGACTGCCCATCGCTAGACTGCCCCCCGCTAGACTGCATCTCGCTAGACTGCAGCTCGCTTGACTGCCCCTCGCTATTCTGCCACTCGCTTCACTGCCCCTCGCTAGACTGCCCCTCACTACACTGCCCGTTGCTTGGTTGCTCCTCGCTAGACTGCCCCTTGCTAGACTGCCCATTACTAGACTGCCGCTCACTAGAATGCCCCTCGCTATACTGCCCCTCGCAAGACTGAAGCTCGCTAGCCTGCCACTCGCTAGACTGCCCCTCTCTAGACTGCACCTCGCTCGACTGCCCCTCGCTAGACTGCCCCTCGCTAGACTGCTAGACTGCCCCTCGCTAGACTGCCCCTCGCTAGACTGCCCCTCGCTAGACTGCCCCTCGCTAGACTGCCCCTCGCAAGACTGCCCCTCGCTTGACTGCTCCTCGGTAAACTGCCCCTCGCTAGACTGCCCCTCGCTAGACTGCCCCTCGGAAGACTGCCTCTCGCTAGACTGCCAGTCTCTAGACTGCCCCACGCTAGACTGCCCCTCGCTGGACTTCCCCTCACTAGACTGTTCCTCGCTAGACTGCCCTTCACAAGACTGCCCCTCGCAAGACTGCCCCTCGCTAGACTGCCCCTCGCTAGACTGCCCCGCGCTAGACTGCCCTTCGCTAGACTGCCCCTCGCTAGACTGCCCCTCGCTAGACTGCCCCTCGCTAGACTGCCCCTCGTTAGACTGCCCCTCGCTAGACTGCCCCTCGCTAGACTGCCCCTCGCTAGACTGCCCCTCGCTAGACTGCCCCTCGCTAGACTGCCCCTCGCTAGACTGCCCCTCGCTAGACTGCCCCTCGCTAGGCTGCCCCTCGCTAGACTGCCTTTCGCTAGACTGCCCCTCACTAGACTGCCCCTCGCTAGACTGCCCTCGCTAGACTGCCCATCGCTAGACTGCCCCTCACTAGAGTGCCCCTCGCTAGACTGCCCTTCGCTGGACTGCCCCTCGCTAGACTGCCCCTCTTTAGACTGCCCCTCAGTAGACTGCCCCTCACTAGACTGCCCCTCGCTAGACTGCCCCTCGCTAGACTGCCCCTCGCTAGACTGCCCCTCACTAGACTGCCCCTCGCTAGACTGCCCCTCGCTAGACTGCCCCTCGCTAGACTGCCCCTCGCTAGACTGCCCCTCGCTAGACTGCCCCTCGCTAGACTGCCCCTCGCTAGACTGCCCCTCGCTAGACTGCCCCTCGCTAGACTGCCCCTCGCTAGACTGCCCCTCGCTAGACTGCCCTTCATTAGACTGCCCCTCGACAGACTGCCCCTTGCTAGACTGCCAGTCGCTAGACTGTCTCTCGTTAGGCTGCACCTCGCTGGACTGCCCCTCGCTAGACTGCCCCTCGCTAGACTGCCCCTCGCTAGACTGCCCCTCGCTAGACTGCCCCTCGCTAGACTGCCCCTCGCTAGACTGCCCCTCGCTAGACTGCCCCTCTCTAGACTGCCGCTCGCTAGACTGCCAATCGCTAGACTGGCCCTAGCTAGGCTGCACCTCGCTAGACTGCGCAACCCTAGATTGCCCTTAGCTAGACTGCCCCTCGCTAGACTGCCCCTCGCTAGACTGCCCCTCGCTAGACTGCCCCTCGCTAGACTTCCCCTCCAAACACAGCCCCTCGCTAGACTGCCCCTCACTAGACTGCCCCTCGCTAGACTTCCCTTCACTAGACTGCCCCACGCTAGACTGCCCCTCTCTAGACTACCCCTCGCCAGACTGCCCTCCACTAGACTGCCCCTCACTAGACTGCCTCTCGCTAGACTGCCCCTCGCTAGACTGCCCATCGCTAGACTGCCCCTCGCTAGACTGCCCCTTGCTAGACTGCCTCTCGCTAGACTGCCTCTCGCTAGACTGCCCCTCACTAGACTGCCCCTAGCTAGACTGATCCTCGCTAGACTGCCCCTCGCTAGACTTCCCATCGCTAGATTGCCACTAGCTAGACTGCCCCTCGCTATAGTGCCCCTCGCTAGACTGCCCCTCGCTAGACTGCCCCTCGCAAGACTGAACCTCGCTAGCCTGCCCCTCACAAGACTGCCCCTCGCTAGACTGCCCTTCACTAGACTGCCCCTCGCAAAACTGCCTCTCGTTAGACTGCCCCTCGCTAGACTGCCCCTCACTAGACTGCCCCTCGCTAGACTGCCCCTCGCTAGGCTGCCCCTCGCGAGACCGTCCTTCGCTAGACTGCCCCTCGCCAGACTGCCCCTCGCTAGACTGCCCCTCGATAGACTGCCCCTCGCTAGGCTGCCCCTCGGTAGACTGCCCCTCCCCTCTGCTAGACTGCCCCTCGCTACACTGCCCCTCGCTAGACTGCCCCTCGGTACTCTGCCACTCGCTAGAATGCCCCTCGCTAGACTGCCCCTCGCTAGACTGCCCCTCGCTAGACTGCCCCTCGCTAGACTGCCCCTCTCTAGACTGCCCCTAGCTAGGCTGCCCCTCTCTAGACTGCCGCTCGCTAGGCTGCCCCTCGTTCGCTGCCCCTAGCAAGACTGTCCCTCGCAAGGCTGCCCCTCGCTAGACTGCCCCTCACTAGACGACCCCTCACTAGACTGCTCTCACTAGGCTGCCCCTCGCTAGACTGCCCCTCGCTAAACTGCCCCTCGCTAGACTGCCCCTCGCTAGACTTCCTTTCGATAGACTGCCCCTCGCTAGACTTCCCCTCGCTAGACTGCCCCTCGCTAGACTGCCCCTCTCTAGACTACCCTTCGCTAGTCTGCCCCTCGCTAGACTGCCCCTCGCTAGACTGCCCCTCGCTAGACTGCCCCTCGCTAGACTGCCCCTCGCTAGACTGCCCCTCGCTAGACTGCCCCTCGCTAGACTGCCCCTCGCTAGACTGCCCTTCGCTAGACTGCCCCTCGCTAGACTGCCCCTCGCTAGACTGCCCCTCGCTAGACTGCCCCTCGCTAGACTGCCCCTCGCTAGACTGCCCCTCGCTAGACTGCCCCTCGCTAGACTGCCCCTCGCTAGACTGCCCCTCGCTAGACTGCCCCTCGCTAGACTGCCCCTCGCTAGACTGCCCCTCGCTAGACTGCCCCTCGCTAGACTGCCCCTCGCTAGACTGCCCCTCGCAAAGCTCCCCCTCGCTAGACTGCCCCTCGCTAGACTGCCCCTCGCTAGACTGCCCCTCGCTAGACTGCCCCTCACTAGACTGCCCCTCGCTAGACTGTCTCTCGTTAGGCTGCACCTCGCGAGACTGCCCATCGCTAGGCTGCCCCTCGCTAGATTGCCCCTCTCTAGACTGCCCCTCGTTAGACTGCCAATCGCTAGATTGGCACTAGCTAGGCGGCACCTCGCTAGACTGCGCCTCCCTAGAGTGCCCTTCGCTATACTGCCCCTCGCTACACTGCTCCTCGCTGGACTGCCCCTCGCTAGACTGCCCCTAGCTAGACTGTCCCTCGTTAGACTGTCCCTCGCAAGACTGCCCCTCGCTAGATTGCCCCTCGCTAGACTGCCCCTCGCTAGACTGCCCCTCGCTAGACTGCCCCTCGCTAGACTGCCCCTCGCTAGACTGTCCCTCGCTGGACTGCCCCTCGCTAGACTGCCCCTCGCTAGACTGCCCCTCGCTAGACTGCCCCTCGCTAGACTGCCCCTCGTTAGACTGCCCCTCGCTAGACTGCCCCTCGCTAGACTGCCCCTCGCTAGACTGCCCGTCGCTAGACTGCCCCTCGCTAGACTGCCCCTCGCTAGACTGCCCCTCGCTAGACTGCCCCTCACTAGACTGCCCCTCGCTAGACTGCCCCTCGCTAGACTGCCCCTCGCTAGACTGCCCCTCGCTAGACTGCCCCTCGCTAGACTGCCCCTCGCTAGACTGCCCGTCGCTAGACTGCCCCTCGCTAGACTGCCCCTCGCTAGACTGCCCCTCGCTAGACTGCCCCTCTGCTAGACTGCCCCTCGCTAGACTGCCCCTCGCTAGACTGCCCCTCGCCAGTCTGCCCCCCGCTAGACTGCCCCTCGCTAGACTGCCCCTCGCTAGACTGCCCCTCGCTAGACTGCCCCTCGCTAGACTGCCCCTCGCTAGACTGCCCCTCGCTAGACTGCTAGACTGCCCCTCGCTAGACTGCCCCTCGCTAGACTGCCCCTCGCTAGACTGCCCCTCGCTAGACTGCCCCTCGCTAGACTGCCCCTCGCTAGACTGCCCCTCGCTAGACTGCCCCTCGCTAGACTGCCCCTCGCTAGACTGCCCCTCGCTAGACTGCCCCTCGCTAGACTGCCCCTCGCTAGACTGCCCCTCGCTAGACTGCCCCTCGCTAGACTGCCCTAGACTCCCTCGCTAGACTGCCCCTCGCTAGACTGCCCCTCGCTAGACTGCCCCTCGCTAGACTGCCCCTCGCTAGACTGCCCCTCGCTAGACTGCCCCTCGCTAGACTGCCCCTCGCTAGACTGCCCCTCGCTAGACTGCCCCTCGCTAGACTGCCCCTCGCTAGACTGCCCCTCGCTAGACTGCCCCTCTGCCCCTCTAGACTGCCCCTCGCTAGACTGCCCCTCGCTAGACTACCCCTCGCTAGACTTCCCCTCGACTGCCCCTCGCTAGACTGCCCCTCGCTACTGCCCCTCGCTAGACTGCCACTCGCTAGACTGCCCCTCGCTAGACTGCCCCTCGCTAGACTGCCCCTCGCTAGACTGCCCCTCGCTAGACTGCCCCTCGCTAGACTGCCCCTCGATAGACTGCCCCTCGCTAGACAGCACCTCCCTAGACTTCTCCTTGCTAGACTGCCTCTCGCTAGACTACCCCTCGCAAGACTGCCCCTAGCTAGACTGCCCCTCGATTGACTTCCCCTCGCTAGACTGCACCTCGCTAGACTTCCAGTTGCTAGACTGCCCCTCGCTAGACTGCCCCTCGCTAGACTGCCCCTCACTAGACTGCCCCTCGCTAGACTGCCCCTCGCTAGACTGCCCCTCGCTAGACTGCCCCTCGCTAGACTGCCCCTCGCTAGACTGCCCCTCGCTAGACTGCCCCTCGCTAGGCTGCCCCTCGCTAGACTGCCCCTCGCTAGACTGCCCCTCACTAGACTGCCCCTCGCTAGACTGCCCCTTGCTAGACTGCCCCTCGCTAGACTGTCCCTCGCTAGACTGCCTCTCCCTAGACTAGACTGACTGCCCTCGCTAGACTGCCCCTCGCTAGACTGCCCCTGGCTAGACTGCCCCTCACTAGACTGCAGCTCAATAGATTGATCCTCGCTAGACTGCCCTTGGCTAGACTGCCCCTTACTAGACTGCCCATCGCTAGACTGCCCATCGCTAGACTGCCCCTCGCTAGACTGCACCTCGCTAGACTGCCCTTCACTAGACTGCCCCTCGATAGACTGCCCCTCGCTAGGCTGTCCCTCGCTAGGCTGCCCCTCGCTAGGCTGCCCCTCGCTTGACTGCCCCTCGCTAGACTGTCCCTCGCTTGACTGCCCTTCGCTAGACAGCCCCTCGCCAGCGTGCGCCTCGGTAGACTGCCCCTTGCTAGACTGCCCCTCACTAGACTGCCCCTCGCTAGACTGACCCTCGTTAGACTTCCCCACGCTAGACTGCCCCTCGCTAGACTGCCCCTCACTAGACTGCCCCTCGCTAGACTGCCCCTCGCTAGACTGCCCCTCGCTAGGGTGCACCTCGCTAGACTGCGGCAGTGTCTTCCGTTGTCAATACTGCATTTGTGTTTATACTTCCAGACTACCCCTCGCTAGACTGCCCCTCACTAGACTGCCCCTCAATAGACTGCCCCTCGATTGACTACCCCTCGCTAGGGTGCCCCTCGCAAGACTGCCCTTCGCTAGACTGCCCCTCACTAGACTGCCCCTCATTAGGTTGCCCCTCGCTAGACTGCCCCTCGCTAGGGTGCACCTCGCTAGGCTGTCATTCGCTAGACTGCCCCGCGCTAGACTGCCCTTCGCTAGGCTGCCCCTCGCTAAACTGCCCTTCGCTAGAGTGCCATTCGCTAGACTGCCCCTCGCTAGACTGCCCCTCGCTAGACTGATCCTCGCTTGACTGCTTCTTCCTACACTGCCCCTCGCTAAAATGCTCTTCGCTAGACTGCCTCTAGATAGACTGCCCCTCGCTAGGCTGCCCCTCACTAGACTGCCTTTCGCTAGACTGCTTCTTGCTAGACTGCCCCTCACTAGACTGCCACTCACTAGACTGCCCCTAGCTAGACTGCCCTTCGCTATACTGCCCTTTGCTAGACTGCCCATCGCTAGACTGCCCCTTAATAGACTGCCCCTCGATTGACTGCCCCTCGCTAGGCTGCCCCTCGCTAGGCTGGCCCTCGCAAGACTGCCCCTCGCTAGACTGCCCCTCGCTAGACTGCCTCTCGCTAGACTACCCCTCGCTAGGCTGCTCCTCGCTAAGCTGCCCCTCTCTAGGCTACTCTTCGCTAGACTGCCCCTCTCTAGACTGCCCCTCGCTAGGCTGCCCTTCGCTAGACTACGCCTCGTTAAACTGCCCCTCGCAAGAATATCCCTCTCTAGACTACCCCTCGCTAGACTGCCCCTCACTGGACTACCCCTAGCTAGATTGCCCCTCACTAGACTGCCCCACTCTAGACTGCCCCTAACTAGGCTGCCCCTCGCTAGACTGAATCTCGCTAGACTGCCCCTCGCCAGACTACCCCTCGCTAGGCAGCCCCTCGCTAAACTGCCTCTCGCTAGACTGCCCCTCACTAGACTGCCCCTCACTAGACTGCCCCTCGCTAGACTGCCCCTCGCTTGACTGTTCATCACTAGTCTGCCCCTCCCAAGACTGCCTCTCGCTAGACTGACTCTCGCTACACTGCCCCTCGCTAGACTGCCCTAAACTAGACTGCCCCTCACTAGACTACCCCTCGCTAGACTGCCTCTCGCTAGACTGTCTCTCAGAAGACTGCGGGTCGCTAGGCTGCCCCTCGCTAGGCTGCCCCTCGTTAGACTGCCTCTCGCGGAACTGCCCCTCGCTAGACTGCCCTTCGCTAGGCTGCCCCTCGCTAAACTGCCTCTCGCTAGACTGCCCCTCACTAGACTGCCCCTCGCTAGACTGCCCCTCGCTAGACTGCGCCTCGCTTGACTGTTCCTCACTAGACTGCCCCTCGCAAGACTGCCTCTCGCTAGACTGCTTCTCGATAGACTGCCCCTCGCTAGACTGCCCCTAACTAGACTGCCCCTCACTAGACTGCCCATTGTTAGACTCCCTCTGGCTAGACTGTCACTCAGAAGACTGCGCCTCGCTAGGCTGCCCCTCGCTAGGCTGCCCCTCGTTAGACTGCTCCTCGCTAGACTGCCCCTCCCAAGAATGTCCCTCGCTAGACTACCCCTCGCTAGACTGCCCCTCACTAGACTACCCCTCACTAGACTACGCCTCACTAGACTGCCCCTCGCTAGACTGCCCCACTCTAGACTGCCCCTAACTAGGCTGCCCCTCGCTAGACTGACCCTCGCTAGACTGCCCCTCGCCAGACTACCCCTCGCTAGGCAGCCCCTCGCTAGACTGCCCATCGTTAGACTGCCTCTCGCTAGGCTGCCCCTCGCTAGACTCTCCCTCGATAGGCTGCCCTTCGCTAAACTGCCTCTCGCTAGCCTGCCCCTCACTAGACTGCCCCTCGCTAGACTGCCCTTCACTAGACTGCCCCTCGCTAGGCTGCCCTTCGCTAGACTACGCCTCGTTAAACTGCCCCTCGCAAGAATATCCCTCTCTAGACTACCCCTCGCTAGACTGCCCCTCACTGGACTACCCCTAGCTAGATTGCCCCTCACTAGACTGCCCCACTCTAGACTGCCCCTAACTAGGCTGCCCCTCGCTAGACTGAATCTCGCTAGACTGCCCCTCGCCAGACTACCCCTCGCTAGGCTGCCCCTCGCTAAACTGCCTCTCGCTAGACTGCCCCTCACTAGACTGCCCCTCACTAGACTGCCCCTCGCTAGACTGCCCCTCGCTTGACTGTTCATCACTAGACTGCCCCTCGCAAGACTGCCTCTCGCTAGACTGCCTCTCGCTACACTGCCCCTCGCTAGACTGCCCCTAACTAGACTGCCCCTCACTAGACTACCCCTCGCTAGACTGCCTCTTGCTAGACTGTCACTCAGAAGACTGCGGGTCGCTAGGCTGCCCCTCGCTAGGCTGCCCCTCGTTAGACTGCTCCTCGCTAGACTGCCCCTCCCAAGAATGTCCCTCGCTAGACTACCCCTCGCTAGACTGCCCCTCGCAAGACTGCCTCTCGATAGACTGCCCCTCGCTAGACTGCCCCTCGCTAGACTGCGCCTCGCTAGACTGCCCCTCGCTAGACTGCCCCTCTCTATACGGCCCCTCGCTAGACTGCCCCTTGTTAGCCTGGCCTCACTAGATTCCCCTCACTTGACTGCCCCTCGCTAGACTGCCCCTCGGCAGACTGCCCCCCGCTAGGCTGCCTCTCCGTAGACTGCCCCTCGCTAGACTGCCCCTCACTAGACTGCCCCTCGCTAGACTGCCCCTCGCTAGACTGCCCCTCGCTAGACTGCCCCTCACTAGACTGCCTCTCACTAGACTGCCCCTCGCTAGACTGCCCCTCACTAGACTGCCCCTCGCTAGACTGCCTCTCGCTAGACTGCCCCTTGCTAGACTGCCCATGACTAGACTGCCCCTCGCTAGACTGCCCCTTGTTAGACTGCCCATGACTAGACTGCCCCTCACTAGACTGCCCCTCACTAGACTGCCCCTCGCTAGACTGCCCCTCGCCAGACTACCCATCGCTAGGCAGCCCTTCGCTAGACTGCCCCTCGGTAGACTGCCCCTCGTTAGACTGCCTCTCGATAGGCTGCCCCTCGCTAGAGTGTCTCTTGCTAGGCTGCCATTCGCTAAACTGCCTCTCGCTAGACTGCTCCTCACTAGACTGCCCCTCGCAAGACTGCCCCTGGCTAGACTGCCCCTCGGTTGACTGTCCCTCACTAGACTGCCCCTCGCAAGACTGCCTCTCGCTAGACTGCCCCTCGCTAGACTGCCCCTCACTAGACTGCCTCTCGCTAGACTGTCCCTCGCTAGACTGCCATTTGCTAGACTGCCCCATGCTGGACTGTTCCTCACTAGACTGCCCCTCACTAGACTGCCCCACGCGAGACTGCCCTTCACTAGACTGCTCTTCGCTAGACTGCCTTTCCCTAGG
Source organism: Cherax quadricarinatus (assembly GCF_038502225.1). Lineage (NCBI taxonomy): Eukaryota > Metazoa > Arthropoda > Malacostraca > Decapoda > Parastacidae > Cherax > Cherax quadricarinatus. Next base: position 40,344 of record NW_027197599.1, on the reverse strand, counting down.
CTGCCCCTCGCTAGATAGCCCCTCGCTAGATTGCCCCTCGATAGACTGCCCGTCGCTAGACTGCCCTTCACTAGACTGCCCCTCGCTAGAGTGCCCCTTGCTAGACTGCCACTCGCTAGATTGCACTTCGCTGACTGCCCCTCGCTAGAGTGCCTCTCGCTACACTGCCCATTGCTAGACTTCCCCTCGATAGACTGTCCCACGCTAGACTGCCCCTCAGTACTGCTGAACGCTGGTGTTTAACGCTGGTGTTTAACGCTGGTGTTTAACGCTGGTGATTAACGCTGGTATTTAACGCTGGTATTTAACGCTGGTGTTTAACGCTGGTGTTTAACGCTGGTGTTTAAGGCTGGTGTTTAACGCTGGTGATTAACGCTGGTATTTGACGCTGGTATTTAACGCTGGTGTTTAACGCTGGTGTTTAAGGCTGGTGTTTAACGCTGTTGTTTAACACTGGTGTTTAACACTGGTGTTTAACACTGGTGCTTAACACTGGTGCCTAACACTGGTGTTTAACACTGGTGTTTAACGCTGGTGTTTAACGCTGGTGTTTAACGCTGGTGTTTAACACTGGTGTTTAACGCTGGTGTTTAACGCTGGTGTTTAATGCTGGTGTTTAAAACTGGTGTTTAACACTGGTGTTTAACGCTGGTGTTTAACGCTGGTGTTTAACGCTGGTGTTTAACACTGGTGTTTAACGCTGGTGTTTAACGCTGGTGTTTAACGCTGGTGTTTAACGCTGGTGTTTAACGCTGGTGTTTAACGCTGGTGTTTAACACTGGTATTAACACTGGTGTTTAACGCTGGTGTTTAACACAGGTGCTTAACACTGGTGTTTAACACTGGTGTTTAACACTGGTGTTTAACACTGGTGTTTAACACTGGTGTTTAACGCTGGTGTTTAACACTGGTGTTTAACGCTGGTGTTTAACGCTGGTGTTTAACACTGGTGTTTAGCACTGGTGTTTAGCACTGGTGTTTAAAGCAGGTGTTTAACACTGGTGTTTAACGCTGGTGATTAACGCTGGTATTTAACGCTGGTATTTAACGCTGGTGTTTAACGCTGGTGTTTAACGCTGGTGTTTAAGGCTGGTGTTTAACGCTGGTGATTAACGCTGGTATTTGACGCTGGTATTTAACGCTGGTGTTTAACGCTGGTGTTTAAGGCTGGTGTTTAACACTGGTGCTTAACACTGGTGCCTAACACTGGTGTTTAACACTGGTGTTTAACGCTGGTGTTTAACGCTGGTGTTTAACGCTGGTGTTTAACACTGGTGTTTAACGCTGGTGTTTAACGCTGGTGTTTAACGCTGGTGTTTAACGCTGGTGTTTAACGCTGGTGTTTAACGCTGGTGTTTAACACTGGTATTTAACACTGGTGTTTAACGCTGGTGTTTAACACAGGTGCTTAACACTGGTGTTTAACACTGGTGTTTAACACTGGTGTTTAACGCTGGTGTTTAACACTGGTGTTTAACGCTGGTGTTTAACGCTGGTGTTTAGCACTGGTGTTTAACACTGGTGTTTAACGCTGGTGTTTAGCACTGGTGTTTATAGCAGGTGTTTAACACTGGTGTTTAACGCTGGTGATTAACGCTGGTATTTAACGCTGGTATTTAACGCTGGTGTTTAACGCTGGTGTTTAACGCTGGTGTTTAAGGCTGGTGTTTAACGCTGGTGATTAACGCTGGTATTTGACGCTGGTATTTAACGCTGGTGTTTAACGCTGGTGTTTAAGGCTGGTGTTTAACGCTGTTGTTTAACACTGGTGTTTAACACTGGTGTTTAACACTGGTGTTTAACGCTGGTGTTTAACGCTGGTGTTTAACGCTGGTGTTTAACACTGGTGTTTAACGCTGGTGTTTAACGCTGGTGTTTAACGCTGGTGTTTAACGCTGGTGTTTAACGCTGGTGTTTAACACTGGTGTTTAACACTGGTGTTTAACGCTGGTGTTTAACACAGGTGCTTAACACTGGTGTTTAACACTGGTGTTTAACACTGGTGTTTAACACTGGTGTTTAACACTGGTGTTTAACACTGATGTTTAAGGCTGGTTTTTAACGCTGGTGTTTAACGCTGGTGTTTAACACTGGTGTTTAGCACTGGTGTTTAAAGCAGGTGTTTAACACTGGTGTTTAACGCAGGTGTTTAACACTGGTATTTAACACTGGTGTTTAACACTGGTGTTTAACGCAAGTGTTTAATGCTGGTGTTTAACGCAGGTGTTTAACACTGGTGTTTAACACTGGTGTTAAACGCTGGTGTTTAACGCTGGTGTTTAACGCAGGTGTTTAACGCTGGTGTTTAACGCAGGTGTTTAACGCTGGTGTTTAACGTTGGTGTTTAACGATGATGTTTAACGATGGTGTTTAACGCAGGTGTTTAACGCAGGTGTTTAACGCTGGTGTTTAACGCAGGTGTTTAACGCTGGTGTTTAACGTTGGTGTTTAACGCAGGTGTTTAACGATGGTGTTTAACACAGGTGTTTAACGCAGGTGTTTAACGCAGGTGTTTAACGCAGGTGTTTAACGCAAGTGTTTAACGCTGCTGTTTAACGCTGGTGTTTAACGCAGTTGTTTAACGCTGGTGTTTAACGCAGGTGTTTAACGCTGGTGTTTAACGCAGGTGTTTAACACTGGTGTTTAACGCTGGTGTTTAACGCTGGTGTTTAACGCTGGTGTTTAACGCAGGTGTTTAACGCTGGTGTTTAACGCTGGTGTTTAACGCTGGTGTTTAACGCAGTTGTTTAACGCTGGTGTTTAACGCAGGTGTTTAACGCTGGTGTTTAACGCAGGTGTTTAACACTGGTGTTTAACGCTGGTGTTTAACGCTTGTGTTTAACGCTGGTGTTTAACGCAGGTGTTTAACGCTGGTGTTTAACGCTGGTGTTTAACGCTGGTGTTTAACGCTGGTGTTTAACGCTGGTGTTTAACGCTGGTGTTTAACGCAGGTGTTTAACGCTGGTGTTTAACGCTGGTGTTTAACACTGGTGTTTAACGCTGGTGTTTAACGCTGGTGCTTAACACTGGTGTTTAACACTGGTGTTTAACGCTGGTGTTTAACGCTGGTGTTTAACGCTGGTGTTTAACGTAACAAAATCTTACCATCTCAACTTCTTTATTTTTCCATCGATTTCTTTCATTTTTTTGTACGTAAAGCTTTCCATTGTAATGTGACCAAGTTTCAATAATGTGACCAAGTTTCAATAATGTGTCCAAGTTTCAATAATGTGACCAAGTTTCAATAATGTGACCAAGTTTCAATAATGTGACCAAGTTTCAATAATGTGACCAAGTTTCAATAATGTGACCAAGTTTCAATAATGTGACCAAGTTTCAATAATGTGACCAAGTTTCAATAATGTGACCAAGTTTCAATAATGTGACCAAGTTTCAATAATGTGACCAAGTTTCAATAATGTGACCAAGTTTCAATAATGTGAGCAAGTTTCAATAATGTGACCAAGTTTCAGTAATGTGACCAAGTTTCAAAAATGTGACCAAGTTTCAATAATGTGTCCAAGTTTCAATAATGTGACCAAGTTTCAATAATGTGTCCAAGTTTCAATAATGTGACCAAGTTTCAATAATGTGACCAAGTTTCAATAATGTGACGAAGTTTCAGTAATGTGACCAAGTTTCAATAATGTGACCAAGTTTCAATAATGTGACCAAGTTTCAATAATGTGACCAAGTTTCAATAATGTGACCAAGTTTCAATAATGTGACCAAGTTTCAATAATGTGACCAAGTTTCAATAATGTGACCAAGTTTCAATAATGTGACCAAGTTTCAATAATGTGACCAAGTTTCAATAATGTGACCAAGTTTCAATAATGTGAGCAAGTTTCAATAATGTGACCAAGTTTCAGTAATGTGACCAAGTTTCAAAAATGTGACCAAGTTTCAATAATGTGTCCAAGTTTCAATAATGTGACCAAGTTTCAATAATGTGTCCAAGTTTCAATAATGTGACCAAGTTTCAATAATGTGAGCAAGTTTCAATAATGTGACCAAGTTTCAGTAATGTGACCAAGTTTCAATAATGTGACCAAGTTTCAATAATGTGACCAAGTTTCAATAATGTGACCAAGTTTCAATAATGTGACCAAGTTTCAGTAATGTGACCAAGTTTCAATAATGTGACCAAGTTTCAATAATGTGTCCAAGTTTCAATAATGTGTCCAAGTTTCAATAATGTGACCAAGTTTCAATAATGTGACGAAGTTTCAGTAATGTGACCAAGTTTCAATAATGTGACCAAGTTTCAATAATGTGACCAAGTTTCAATAATGTGACCAAGTTTCAGTAATGTGACCAAGTTTCAATAATGTGACCAAGTTTCAATAATGTGACCAAGTTTCAATAATGTGACCAAGTTTCAATAATGTGACCAAGTTTCAATAATGTGACCAAGTTTCAATAATGTGACCAAGTTTCAATAATGTGACCAAGTTTCAATAATGTGACCAAGTTTCAATAATGTGACCAAGTTTCAATAATGTGACCAAGTTTCAATAATGTGACCAAGTTTCAATAATGTGACCAAGTTTCAATAATGTGACCAAGTTTCAATAATGTGACCAAGTTTCAATAATGTGACCAAGTTTCAATAATGTGACCAAGTTTCAATAATGTGACCAAGTTTCAATAATGTGACCAAGTTTCAATAATGTGACCAAGTTTCAATAATGTGACCAAGTTTCAATAATGTGACCAAGTTTCAATAATTTGACCAAGTTTCAATAATGTGACCAAGTTTCAATAATGTGACCAAGTTTCAATAATGTGAATAATGTGACCAAGTTTCAATAATGTGACCAAGTTTCAATAATGTGACCAAGTTTCAATAATGTGACCAAGTTTCAATAATGTGACAAGTTTCAATAATGTGACCAAGTTTCAATAATGTGACCAAGTTTCAATAATGTGACCAAGTTTCAATAATTTCAATAATGTGACCAAGTTTCAATAATGTGACCAAGTTTCAATAATGTGACCAAGTTTCAATAATGTGACCAAGTTTCAATAATGTGACCAAGTTTCAATAATGTGACCAAGTTTCAATAATGTGACCAAGTTTCAATAATGTGACCAAGTTTCAATAATGTGACCAAGTTTCAATAATGTGACCAAGTTTCAATAATGTGACCAAGTTTCAATAATGTGACCAAGTTTCAATAATGTGACCAAGTTTCAATAATGTGACCAAGTTTCAATAATGTGACCAAGTTTCAATAATGTGACCAAGTTTCAATAATGTGACCAAGTTTCAATAATGTGACCAAGTTTCAATAATGTGACCAAGTTTCAATAATGTGACCAAGTTTCAATAATGTGACCAAGTTTCAATAATGTGTCCAAGTTTCAATAATGTGACCAAGTTTCAATAATGTGACCAAGTTTCAATAATGTGACCAAGTTTCAATAATGTGACCAAGTTTCAATAATGTGACCAAGTTTCAATAATGTGACCAAGTTTCAATAATGTGACCAAGTTTCAATAATGTGACCAAGTTTCAATAATGTGACCAAGTTTCAATAATGTGACCAAGTTTCAATAATGTGACCAAGTTTCAATAATGTGTCCAAGTTTCAATAATGTGACCAAGTTTCAATAATGTGACCAAGTTTCAATAATGTGACCAAGTTTCAATAATGTGACCAAGTTTCAATAATGTGACCAAGTTTCAATAATGTGACCAAGTTTCAATAATGTGACCAAGTTTCAATAATGTGACCAAGTTTCAATAATGTGACCAAGTTTCAATAATGTGACCAAGTTTCAATAATGTGACCAAGTTTCAATAATGTGACCAAGTTTCAATAATGTGACCAAGTTTCAATAATGTGACCAAGTTTCAATAATGTGACCAAGTTTCAACAATGTGACCAAGTTTCAATAATGTGACCAAGTTTCAATAATGTGACCAAGTTTCAATAATGTGACCAAGTTTCAATAATGTGACCAAGTTTCAATAATGTGACCAAGTTTCAATAATGTGACCAAGTTTCAATAATGTGACCAAGTTTCAACAATGTGACCAAGTTTCAATAATGTGAGCAAGTTTCAATAATCTGACCAAGTTTCAATAATGTGACCAAGTTTCAATAATGTGACCAAGTTTCAACAATGTGACCAAGTTTCAATAATGTGAGCAAGTTTCAATAATCTGACCAAGTTTCAATAATCTGACCAAGTTTCAATAATGTGACCAAGTTTCAATAATGTGACCAAGTTTCAATAATGTGACCAAGTTTCAATAATTGTTCAGATCAGTTGGATCTCCACCTTCATGGACCGGGGTGACCCTTGTTGTCTTAAGTCTGGATGGGAAGGTTGAGGAAGCTATTGATTAGTTAAACATTGTTGCAATAATGGGCGACAGTTCTGGTGCAGCTTTTTTATATATGAATGGTGGCAAGTTATCTAGATCACCTGATTTGTTTTTTAATGATTTAATGACGAGTGAGACTTCAGTGGGATTAGTTGGAGCTAGAAATAAAGTATTTGGATAGTTGCCAGTGAGGTACTCGCTCGGATGGGTATTTGAGTTAGGTATTTGACTCGCTAGCTTTGATCCTACAGTAGAGAAGAAGACATTAAATTTGTCGGCTGTGTCTATAGGTTGCATGTGAGGTTCATCTGGTTTAGTTAAGTTTATCTCTCTATTTCCAGTTGGTTTCATTGAGCCCAAAATTTTGGAGAGGATTTGCCAGGTACTTTTCATGTCACCTTTCATTTCACTAAATCTATTTTCATAATACATTTGCTTTAATTTACATATTAGTTTTCTGAGTATTGATGTGTATCTTTTAGTAAATTCTTTAGTAATTAAGCCTAATATGAACTGTTTTTCAATTTGGTGTTTTTTATTAATAGATTTGTGGATACTTCTAGTTAGCCAGGGGCTGTTTAGCTTCTTTTCTGTGATCTGTTTCATTTTGACTGGGCAGTGTTTGTTGTGGAGGTTTAGAGTTTTATGTAAAAAAAAATTGATATCTTTATCGAAATTATTACTGTCATTTAGCTCTCTGCCAATCAATGGCACCTAGAGCTAGTTTTAGGTTGTTTATCAACGTCTCGTCATGCAGGCGAGATGAGATCTTTCTTGTTTCTTGAGGCAGTTTAGATAAGTTGGTTATGAGAAAGGTAGGATAGTGGTCTGTGGTGTTGTCTGTGATTATACCTGCTTGTAGTGGTCTGTGGTGTTATCTGTGATTATACCTGCTTGTAGTGGTCTGTGGTGTTGTCTGTGATTATACCTGCTTGTAGTGGTCTGTGGTGTTATCTGTGATTATACCTGCTTGTAGTGGTCTGTGGTGTTGTCTGTGATTATACCTGCTTGTAGTGGTCTGTGGTGTTATCTGCTTGTAGTGGTCTGTGGTGTTATATTATACCTGCTTGTAGTGGTCTGTGGTGTTATCTGTGATTATACCTGCTTGTAGTGGTCTGTGGTGTTCTCTGTGATTATACCTGCTTGTAGTGGTCTGTGGTGTTATCTGCTTGTAGTGGTCTGTGGTGTTATCTGTGATTATACCTGCTTGTAGTGGTCTGTGGTGTTATCTGTGATTATACCTGCTTGTAGTGGTCTGTGGTGTTGTCTGTGATTATACCTGCTTGTAGTGGTCTGTGGTGTTATCTGTGATTATACCTGCTTGTAGTGGTCTGTGGTGTTATCTGTGATTATACCTGCTTGTAGTGGTCTGTGGTGTTGTCTGTGATTATACGGTCTGTGGTGTTGTCTGTGATTATACCTGCTTGTAGTGGTCTGTGGTGTTATCTGTGATTATACCTGCTTGTAGTGGTCTGTGGTGTTGTCTGTGATTATACCTGCTTGTAGTGGTCTGTGGTGTTGTCTGTGATTATACCTGCTTGTAGTGGGGATATCGTGTTGGTCCAGATATGGTCAAGTAACGAGGCACTTGTCTCAGAGATTCTTGTTGGCTTTGTTATAGAGGGTAGCAATAAGCTGTTGCTCACAGCATTTGTGAAATCAACTACTGGAGGGTCGGTTGCTTGGGTAAGGTTGATGTTGAAATCTCCTGCTAGTATCAGATGGTGTTTATTTAACTCTTACTCAATTATCATGTTTCTAAGGTTATTGCTAAAAGTGTAAGTGTTTGAGTGTGGTAGTCTGTAGACTGCACCAACTGTTATAGGTTTGTTAAGTGTTCTTGATGTGAATTTAGCTATTACATATTCACCATTTTAGTCCCGTACATCAGTTGATTTCACACATTCTAGTTCATCAGAGTAATAGATGGCAGTGCCTCCTCCTGATTGGTCGGGCCTACAGTTATGTATGGCTGTGTAACCAGGTATGGTAAATATGTCTGGCAGATGTGATGAATGGTTTGAAAAACCGACAAGTTGAAGATTGAGACACTTATGCAACATATGGGAATCTTTTTTCAGGAAACGTTTCGCCACACAGTGGTTTCTTCAGTCCAATACAAAGAGGAAGGCGTAAGGAGAGGAGGAGAATGAGGTAATCAGTCCCTCAACCTGGAGTCGATGTGTTCAGTCCATCAATCTTGTAGAATGTACAGCATAGGGCCGTAGACGTGGCTTATATACTGTAGTGATGTGAGGTGAAGCAGGAGGAGGCGGGGTCATAGTGGTACCATCCACTAGTCGAAGTAGGTCTTCGTCCAAAAGTTGAACAAGTGTTGAAGAATTCTTTGTAACAAGATCCCACTTGTTCAACCTTTGGACAAAGACCTACTTCGACTAGTGGATGGTACCACTATGACTCCGCCTCCGCCTGCTTCACCTCACATCACTACAGTATATAAGCCACGTCTACGGCCCTATGCTGTACATTCTACAAGATTGATGGACTGAACACATCGACTCCAGGTTGAGGGACTGATTACCTCATTCTCCTCCTCTCCTTACGCCTTCCTCTTTGTATTGGACTGAAGAAGCCACTGTGTGGCGAAACGTTTCCTGAATAAAGATTCCCATATGTTGCATAAGTGTCTCAATCTTCAACATGTCTGGCAGATATTGTCTGAGCCAGGTTTCAGTAAGTATAATGAAAGTTATGGTAGCATTTAGAGACTAAAGTAGTGCAATGAGGTCATCATAGTGTTTACTCAATGATCTAACATTGTAGTTGAAGATTGTAATGTTGTTGCTGACACTGAGAAGGGTATTAGCCTGACTAGCAGTGTAGTAATGGCAATTACTGTTAGCACTATGTGTGCTGTTCAATAAGAGGTTGATATCAGGATCGATAATTGCATTCATAAGGGATACATAGAGAAATAGTTGTTACAATTATTAAAGAACAAAAATACAAAAGCAATGATGCTAAACCACTAACAATTATGAACTTATGAACTAAGGTATTTAATCTAAATCTAAAAAAATAATGGAGCTGCTGAATATTAAAATAAAGCACTTTAGCACCTTGATGAAGGATAATGCAAGTCAAATTTATTTCGCTGCCTTTACACACAGGATAACAGGCCTTTGGGACTCCTGGGTTGTAATAGGTAACAAAAGAAAAGTACAGTAACTTCCAATAACAGCATACTAACACATACACAAGTGAAAGTTTGTGTATGCAATAATTTCCCAAAAATCATTCTGAACCTAACGGAAAAAAATGTATTTCATTGTGTTTGTTTATTATTAAATTATTGTAAACTTATCTAAAACATTTTTAGTTAAATTAGGCTAAATCAAATTAAATTAAATTAAAGGTTAGGTAAGTTTTCTAAGGTTCTTTTAGAACAAAGTTATTAGTTTTTACATTAACATAAATTAAAAAAAATATATCTTTAAACGCACAGAGAAAATATAAGAAAGGACTCAATTTTACATGAGGTCTTGTTAACAGACCAGTTTCACCCATTCGGATATTGGGATATTGGCAGTTTGGAAGAGTATCTAATATTACTTCATATATGCTTCTAAACTGTTGTGTCTGAGCGCCTCTGCAAAGACAGTGATTATGTGTGAGTGAGGTGAAAGTGTTGAATGATGATGAAAGTATTTCCTTTTTGGGGATTTTTTTCATATTATGATAACGTGGGTGGCACCAGCGAGATGCCACTGACGTGTTATTCCCGAGTAGGAATAACCCCACCATGGTTACTGTCAGGGAGGCTGGAGTGGGAATAACACCACCATGGTTACTGTCAGGGAGGCTGGAGTGGGAATAACACCACCATGGCTACTGTCAGGGAGGCTGGAGTGGGACTGTCAGGGAGGCTGGAGTGGGAATAACACCACCATGGCTACTGTCAGGGAGGCTGGAGTGGGAATAACACCACCATGGCTACTGTCAGGGAGGCTGGAGTGGGAATAACACCACCATGGCTACTGTCAGGGAGGCTGGAGTGGGAATAACACCACCGATGCTACTGTTAGGGAGGCTGGAGTGGGAATAACACCACCATGGTTACTGTCAGGGAGGCTGGAGTGGGAATAACACCACCATGGTTACTGTCAGGGAGGCTGGAGTGGGAATAACACCACCATGGCTACTGTCAGGGAGGCTGGAGTGGGAATAACACCACCGATGGACTGTCAGGGAGGCTGGAGTGGGAATAACTGTCAGGGAGGCTGGAGTGGGAATAACATCACCATGTACTGTCAGGGAGGCTGGAGTGGGAATAACACCACCGATGCTACTGTCAGGGAGGCTGGAGTGGGAATAACACCACCGATGCTACTGTCAGGGAGGTTGGAGTGGGAATAGCACCACCGATGTCAGGGAGGCTACTGTCAGGGAGGCTGGAGTGGGAATAACACCACCGATGCTACTGTCAGGGAGGCTGGAGTGGGAATAACACCACCGATGCTACTGTCAGGGAGGCTGGAGTGGGAATTACACCACAGTGGTTACTGTCAGGGAGGCTGGAGTGGGAATAACACCACCGATGCTACTGTCAGGGAGGCTGGAGTGGGAATAACACCACCGATGCTACTGTCAGGGAGGCTGGAGTGGGAATAACACCACCGATGCTACTGTCAGGGAGGCTGGAGTGGGAATAACATCACCGATGCTACTGTCAGGGAGGCTGGAGTGGGAATAACATCACCGATGCTACTGTCAGGGAGGCTGGAGTGGGAATAACATCACCGATGCTACTGTCAGGGAGGCTGAAGTGGGAATAACATCACCGATGCTACTGTCAGGGAGGCTGGAGTGGGAATAACATCACCGATGCTACTGTCAGGGAGGCTGGTTGACGCTTTTGAATCCAAATCATGAATAATAACAATAATAATTAATAATAATAACATAATAATAATAACATAATAATAATAATGATAATGAATTATAATATATTTGCGACCACTGTCAGCCTCAGAGTTATCTCTGAGTTACCAGACCTTGCCACGTGGAGGCCAGTGGTTCGTCTTTAAGGTCCCCCCCCCTCGCCTTCCCCAGGTTCATGTGTCCAGGAATTCATCTGTGGGCCCCCGGATGTCTCCCCTTCCTCATTTCCCTAAGGTCAGCCTCGCCTCTCTTTCTCTCTCTGCCTTCCAGCCTCAGCCTTCCCCAGGTTCATGTATCCAGGAATCCATCTGTCTGCCTCCGGATGTTTTCCCTTCCTCACTTCCCTAAGGTCAGCCTCACCAACCTGTTTTCTTGCTGTCCCCAGGGTCATGTATCCAGGAATCCTTCCGTCTACCGCCGGATATCTTCCCTTCCCCACTTACCCAAGGTCAGCCTCAACTGCATGTATTCTTGCCTTGCTCAGGTTCATGTATCCAGGAATCCATCCGCTCGCTCCGGATGTCTCCCCTTCCCCACTTACCCAAGATCAGCCTCAACAACAACCTTCCTCAAGTTCATGTATCCAGGAATCCATCCGCTCGCTCCGGATGTCTTCCCTTCCCCATTTCCCTAAGGTCGGCGGTGCCTTCCCCGGATCAGTGTCTCCAGGAATCCACTTACGTCACCTCAGGTGAACTCCCTTCCCCACTTTCCCAAGGTCAGCGGTATTCTTGCCGTCCGCAGGATCATGTATCCAGGAATCCTTCCGTCTACCGCCGGATATCTTCCCTTCCCCACTTACCCAAGGTCAGCCTCAACTGCATGTATTCTTGCCTTGCTCAGGTTCATGTATCCAGGAATCCATCCGCTCGCTCCGGATGTCTCCCCTTACCCACTTACCCAAGGTCAGCCTCAACAACAACCTTCCCCAAGTTCATGTATCCAGGAATCCATCCGCTCGCTCCGGATGTCTTCCCTTCCCCATTTCCCTAAGGTCGGCGGTGCCTTCCCCGGATCAGTGTCTCCAGGAGTCCACTTATGTCACCTGAGTGCACTCCCTTTCCCACTTCCCCAAGGACAGCGGTATTCTTGCCATTCCCAGGATCATGTATCCAGGAATCCTTCCGTCTACCGCCGGATATCTTCCCTTCCCCACTTACCCAAGGTCAGCCTCAACTGCATGTATTCTTGCCTTGCTCAGGTTCATGTATCCAGGAATCCATCCGCTCGCTCCGGATGTCTCCCCTTCCCCACTTACCCAAGGTCAGCCTCAACAACAACCTTCCTCAAGTTCATGTATCCAGGAATCCATCCGCTCGCTCCGGATGTCTTCCCTTCCCCATTTCCCTAAGGTCGGCGGTGCCTTCCCCGGATCAGTGTCTCCAGGAGTCCACTTGTGTCACCTGAGTGGACTCCCTTCCCCCCAGAGTCAGCGGTGCTTCCCCAGAGTCAGCGGTGCCTTCCCAGGATCAGTGTCTCCAGGAGTCCACTTGTGTCACCTGAGTGGACTCCCTTCCCCACTTCCCCAGAGTCAGCGGTGCCTTCCCCGGATCAGTGTCTCCACGAGTCCACTAGTGTCACCTCAGGTGGACTCCCTTCCCCACTTCCCCAGAGTCAGCGGTTGCCACCTTCAGTGACCTCGCTGCATGGAAACTTGGTCTTGTCTAGCTGGTCTACGGTAGAGACTGTCCAGGTGGGTGGAATTACTGGAGGTGACACACACAGAAAACTGCGTCCAGTAATTACACCCACCAAGACAGCCTGGACCGTAGGTCAGCTAGACGCCACCAAGCTGCCTCACAGTTCCGCCACCTCCGAGAGGCTAATTAACATAAATTTTGGAAATCCTTTTATGTTACTCTATGAAAATATACTGAGAACAAGTTGTTTTTTTACTTATTTAGCTGTTTAAAAGTATTTGTGAGTGTTTTATTATTGCAGATGAATACCCAAATGTTGGTTAATTTGTCCACCACCATCATAACTATGTTAAATATTACACTGCTTTCATTTTTGTTTATTTATCCGTCTTTTACATTTGGCACTGAAAGCCTAACAAGCGCAGAAATTGTTTGCATACACATATATAAGTATTTTCACAAATATTTATACGTTTAAACACATTCACCTTACTCATACATCATTATACATACACTACATACATGTACTACAAATACGCACACAACAATGTACACAGTTATCTGCTATCACTATAATATGTCTGAGATCACACATACATACACACAAATATATCACTCCAAAGCCCATCCCACGAACACTTATGTACACATACATGTGTACACATTCTCATAGACATACATGTACTCGTCCACATGATTAAACAATGTAGCAGAGACAATATATGGGAAATTTAGATATGAGTATTTGCTTCAATATTCAGAATATATAAGACAAAAAAATGTTGGTTTACAGTAATTTGAGAACATTGTTTGTGTAACTTGTGAATATTTAAAGATGTGACACGACTGAGGCACTAGTGGAGGACTGTGTGTCATGTGCACATGTTATTATGTACACATTAAATACACGTGTTGTGTATGTGTGCCATATGCACATGTGTGTTGATGATTATCATATGTATATGTTGTGTGTTGATGATTGTCATGTGTACATGTTGTGTGTTGATGATTGTCATGTGTACATGTTGTGTGTTGATGATTGTCATGTGTACATGTTGTGTTGATGATGTCATGACATTGTGTTGATTGTCATGTGTACATGTTGTGTGTTGATGATTGTCATGTGTACATGTTGTGTGTTGATGATTGTCATGTGTACATGTTGTAAGTTGATGATTATCATGGGTACATGATGTATGTTGATCGACATGTGTACGTGTTATGTACACATTAATGCACGTGTATGTTGATCTATTGTACGTGTGTGTGCCATATGTACATGTGTGTTGATGATTGTCATGTGTACATGTTGTGTGTTGATTGTCATGTGTACATGTTATGTACACATTAAATACACGTATTGTGTATGTGTGCCATGTGTACATGTTGTGAGTTGATGATTGTCATGTGTACGTGTCATTATGTATACATTAATACACGTGTTATTGTGTATGTGTACCATGTGTACATGTTGTGTGTTGATTGTCATGTGTACATGTTGTATATTGATGATTGTCATGTATACATGTTGTGTGTTGATGATTGTCATGTGTACATCTTGCGTGTTTGATAGTCTTGTGTATATGTTATTATGTATGAATGCTTATAACATGTATGAATATCGCGTGTACATGTTATTGTGTATGTATGAGTGAAAGTGAGAATCTCTAAATCTCCTCCATGAAAATTGCAACGAATTTAAAAAAACTTCCGTTTTTCGTGTTTCATAAATGAATTTGAAGGTCGCAAATGTTTGTATATATACATACATGCACGTACATGTAAAATGTGTGTACAGAGTTTTAACACAGTATGTTAATAAAGTTCTGCTCTACACGATGGCTTGCCTTGTATACATACATATAATATATATATATATATATATATATATATATATATATATATATATATATATATATATATATATATATATATATATATATATATATATATATATATATATATATATATATATATATATATATATATATATATATATATGCAAAACAACCACTCTGAAAGAATAGAGAAATTCCAAGCGCTTTCGTGACTACTCACATTATCAAGGAACTATGAAAGTAAAGCATCCAAGGAAGCTATATAAGGGGTCTGGCCAGCACCTCACTATCAGATCCCACAACGGTTAAACACCTGACGCGCGCCGACCCATACACCCCCCCCACACACACATATACACACATACGCACACACACACACACACACACACACACACACACACACACACACACACACACACACACACACACACACACACACACACACACACACACACAAACTTCAAGATACATAATACTTTCGTCACACTCTACGATACCTGTAAACTCTAATTCTCACGTTTCCGTTCAATATCTTGTATTGTAACACTTATACCACTCAGGTGCACACATTTCCATGCACATATCTACACTGTCTCACACGGATGTTAGAACTAAATTATATTACACAGGCAATGATGGGGACATATGGAAATAGTTAAGTATATATAATAATAAAATTCTGAAAAAATGTGATTGAAAGTATAGTGCATCGAATAGTATTTATATAGTATAGCATACTATACTGTTCTACGTTTTAGTATAGTTTAGTATATATGTAGTATATAGTATATTATATGTAGATATCCTTAATTATATATGGGAATTTATAAAAGAATTGACAGTTCACAGAAAGTTGTTTTAGATACAGCAAGAAATACACTTATGAATTATCATATGGAAGGTAAGAAGTAACTAGAAATAATTATTAATTAAGGAAGTCTCACTTTGTAATTTTCGTGTCTTCATGTGTGTTATCTTCAGTATACTGAGAAAAAATATTCAAAAAGACAAAAAGAAAAATCACCGAAGAAATTAAGGACAATTTTGTAGACTCGATCTCTTGACAAAAATAATTTCAACTGGTGATGCCACAACCTGGCTGCTAGAACTCTCTGTTATTGTTTCTGATTCTCTTATTATGTATTAGAATGTTGCTCCACTGTAACCGTATATTACTGTATTATTCTTGTATGTTCTTGTGCGGTACTTGTATATTGGTAAACTGCTCTGTTGTTCCTTATTGTACGTTCCTTATGTAAATGTATTATGTGTAACTTCACCTTTTTAGTATGTTACTATATGGTTCTACTCTCCAGTGTTACTACACTACTATTGTTATGTGTAAGTGTACTTTGTGTGTTACTATATGGTTCTACTCTCCAGTGTTACTACACTACTATTGTTATGTGTAAGTGTACTTTGTGTGTTACTATATGGTTCTACTCTCCAGTGTTACTACACTACTATTGTTATGTGTAAGTGTACTTTGTGTGTTACTATATGGTTCTACTCTCCAGTGTTACTACACTACTATTGTTATGTGTAAGTGTACTTTGTGTGTTACTATATGGTTCTACTCTCCAGTGTTACTACACTACTATTGTTATGTGTAAGTGTACTTTGTGTGTTACTATATGGTGTAAGTGTACTTTACTCTCCAGTGTGTACTTTGTGTGTTACTATATGGTTCTACTCTCCAGTGTTACTACACTACTATTGTTATGTGTAAGTGTACTTTGTGTGTTACTATATGGTTCTACTCTCCAGTGTTACTACACTACTATTGTTAAGTGTAACTGCACTTTGTGTGTTACTATATGGTTCTACAAGTATCAAGGTGAGCAATGCACTAACAAACAAGAGATAACATATAACTAATCAGAGATGGTCCACACAATAGTACATTCACATAACGTACACACACAAAAGGTAGTACCTGAGTACGTGACATAGTGGATGTACTTGTGTGAACGTGGCATAATGGATGTATTTTTGTGTGTATATGGCATGGTAGATAGGTTTGTGTGTGTACGTGGTATGGTGCGTGTGTATGTACGTGGCATGGTGGATGTGCTTGTGTGTACGTAGCATGGTGAATGTGCTTGTGTGTACGTAGCATGGTGAATGTGCTTGTGTGTGAACGTAGCATGGTGAATGTGCTTGTGTGTACGTGGCATGGTGGATGTGCTTGTGTGTACGTAGCATGGTGAATGTGCTTGTGTATGTACGTGGCATGGTGGATGAAGTATGTGTGTACGTGTGTATTTGTTAAATCATCATGAAGACCTTAGAGAATTACGTAAGGTGTTATACGCATGTATGTTTGTGTGTGATGATTCATGACGCTTTTATTCGTGTGGATAAACGTGTGATTTGTACGGACAGTGTGATTTGAGATGTGGAGATGCAGAAATGTGTGAGTGTGTGTGTAGGTATACACAAGTGTGCACTTGTGTACCTATGCGTCCCTTGCACTCATATAAACACAAAATGTTAATAAATACACAAATAACCCGCACATATTTAAAACCAGTTAAGATTACATATATGTCGTGCCGAATAGGTAAAACTTGCGATTTTGGCTTAAATAACAATGCTGTTCTTGCCGAATTAGACAAGCGAAAATCTGTGTATGCAATATTCTCGTAAAAACCATTCTGAGCCTAACAAAAAAAAAAAAACATATTTCATTGTGTTTATATAATTACTGTAAACTTATCTAAAATATATTTAGTTGGATTAGGCTTAATTAAATTAGGCATGTTATAATAAGGAGACTCAGGAAAAGAGTTGCTTCTACATTCTAAGTTAATACAGTTATTATTTACCAAGCTTCGTGAATTTAGATCTGTGCTAGAGTTGTAGCAACTTTGTCTATGATTGTATCTGTACATTATATTGTGTGTAAACCAGACACTTGTGTAACATTTGGGAAGGTTTATTGTGGAAACGTGTCCTAAACGTTGTACAAGTGTTTTAATTATCAACTTGTCAGTTTTTTAAACCATATAATATATATATATATATATATATATATATATATATATATATATATATATATATATATATATATATATATATATATATATTATATATTATATATATATATATATATTATATATTGTGGACTATCTCTGATTAGTTATCTGTTATCTTTTGCTTGTTAGTGCGTTGCACACCTTGATACATGTACGAGTCTTGAGTACTTTATGTGATGTAACTTTCATGTGATTAATCTGGCGTCGGAATTAGACAAGCTGATTAACTTAAGGGATTGGCAGGTATTACGTCAGTTAGGTTCTAAGTCATGATTATTTCTCGTCCAGACTGTAAACATACTTGTGAAAAATGTCTGTATTGTAGTCAATATTGCACTTCATGTTTTGCCAAACTCCTAAACTAGTGAATAGAAGTAAGATTTTTGGGTGTTAACCTTCCTGTGTCAGAGCAGCACCTGCTGTCAGAGCAGCACCTGCTGTCAGAGCAGCACCTGCTGTCACAGCAGCACCTGCTGTCAGAGCTGCACCTGTTGTCAGAGCAGCACCTGCTGTCAGAGCTGCACCTGTTGTCAGAGCTGCACCTGTTGTCAGAGCTGCACCTGTTGTCAGAGCTGCACCTGTGTTCAGAACACCTGCTTCGGTGACAGGTGCTGCTCTGATAGATACTCTCAGTATATTCACATAACATAGCATAATAAACATAATATACTGAATGAAAATACATTCACTTATTATTATACTTGATATTTTCATTAATTTTACTTAATAAACATTTTTAATAATATTTTTAAGTTTTGTTATTTATTATATGATGAATATGGTAAACTTAATTTCCTTGGCAAATTATATTTATATATTTTTTTAAGTTTTCAAATATTTAATTAGCATTTCATAATTATCTATATTCTGTTAACGATATTTTCCTACAGTTAGATTCCATAAGTTTATAAGTGTTGGTAAATTTTAGTGGAGCAAAATACCTGCTTGAGGGAGATATAAATGTTAGTGTAAGAGAGACTGTTGTTGAAGGTGCAGTGGGAAGAATTGAAGTTCTTGTAGTAAACAACAGTGTGGAGTCTTGAGCTGACGTCAACAATACAACAAGCACGTCAACAATACAACAAGCACGTCAACAATACAACAAGCACGTCAACAATACATCAAGCACGTCAACAGTACAACAAGTCAACAACAACAAGCACGTCAACAAGCACGTCAACAATACAACAAGCACGTCAACAGTACAACAAGCACGTCAACAGTACAACAAGCACGTCAACAATACAACAAGCACGTCAACAATACAACAAGCACGTCAACAGTACAACAAGCACGTCAACAATACAACAAGCACGTCAACAATACAACAAGCACGTCAACAATACAACAAGCACGTCAACAGTACAACAAGCACGTCAACAGTAGAACAAGCACGTCAACAATACAACAAGCACGTCAACAATACAACAAGCACGTCAACAATACAACAAGCACGTCAACAATACAACAAGCACGTCAACAATACAACAAGCACGTCAACAATACAACAAGCACGTCAACAATACAACAAGCACGTCAACAATACAACAAGCACGTCAACAATACAACAAGCACGTCAACAATACAACAAGCACGTCAACAATACAACAAGCACGTCAACAAAACAACAAGCACGTCAACAATACAACAAGCACGTCAACAATACAACAAGCAAACAGTACAACAAGCACGTCAACAATACAACAAGCACGTCAACAATACAACAAGCACGTCAACAATACAACAAGCACGTCAACAATACAACAAGCACGTCAACAATACAACAAGCACGTCAACAATACAACAAGCACGTCAACAATACAACAAGCACGTCAACAATACAACAAGCACGTCAACAATACAACAAGCACGTCAACAATACAACAAGCACGTCAACAATACAACAAGCACATCAACAATACAACAAGCACGTCAACAATACAACAAGCACGTCAACAATACAACAAGCACGTCAACAACACAAGCACGTCAACAATACAACAAGCACGTCAACAATACAACAAGCACGTCAACAATACAAGCACGTCAACAATACAACAAGCACGTCAGCAATACAACAAGCACGTCAACAATACAACAAGCACGTCAACAATACAACAAGCACGTCAACAATACAACAAGCACGTCAACAATACAACAAGCACGTCAACAATACAACAAGCACGTCAACAATACAACAAGCACGTCAACAATACAACAAGCACGTCAACAATACAACAAGCACGTCAACAATACAACAAGCACGTCAACAATACAACAAGCACGTCAACAATACAACAAGCAAGTCAACAATACAACACGTCAACAATACAACAAGCACGTCAACAATACAACAAGCACGTCAACAATACAACAAGCACGTCAACAATACAACAAGCACGTCAACAGTACAACAAGCACGTCAACAATACAACAAGCACGTCAACTAGAGGAACGGAAATGTATTACACAAAAACGAAACAGCAGCACACAAGAATACAATAAGTACAATATCATTAAAGGTAGAGTAACATGCAAGAACAGGGTAGTAATAGAAAAGAATAGTACATTAACACACAAAAAGTCAC
>NW_027197599.1:0-15000 GCF_038502225.1 Cherax quadricarinatus | reverse complement strand
AGGGAGTTCATCTGAGGGGACACAGATGGACTTCTGGAAACACAGTCCTTCACCCTCTCTACTAGTCCATCACCCTCACCGGCAGTCCATCACTCTCACCACCAGTCCATCACCCTCCTCAGCAGTCCATCACCCTCACCACCAGACCATCACCCTCACCACCAGTCCATCACCCTCACCACCAGTCCATCACCTTCACCACAAGTCCATCACCTTCACCACAAGTCCATCACCCTCCCCACCAGTCCATCACCCTCACCACCAGTCCATCACCCTCACCACCAGTCCATCACCCTCACCACCAGTCCATCAGTTCATCTGAGGGGACAGATCACACCCATCACCACCAGTCCATCACCCACCACCAGTCCATCACCCTCACCACCAGTCCATCACCCTCACCACCAGTCCATCACCCTCACCACCAGTCCACCAGTCCATCAACATCACCCCCAGTCCATCACCCTCACCACCAGTCCATCACCCTCACCACCAGTCCATCACCCTCCCCACCAGTCCATCACCCTCACCAACAGTCCATCACCCACACCACCAGTCCATCGCCCTCACCACGAGTCCATCACCCTCATCACCAGGCCATCACCCTCACCAGTCCATCACCAGTCCATCACACTCACCATGAGTCCATCACCCTCATCACCAGACCATCACCCTCCCCACCAGTCCATCACCCTCACCACCAGTCCATCACCCTCACCACCAGTCCATCACCCTCACCACCAGTCCATCACCCTCACCACCAGTCCATCACCCTCACCACCAGACCATCACCCTCACCACCAGTCCATCACCCTCACCACCAGTCCATCACCCTCACCACCATTCTATCACCCTCACCACCAGTCCATCACCCTCACCACCAGACCATCACCCTCACCACCAGACCATCACCCTCACCACCAGCCCATCACCCTCACCACCAGTCCATCACCAACAAGGGAAGTGTTTAAGGGAGTTCATCTGAGGGCCCGCAGATGGACTTCTGGAGACATGAAACTAGGGGAAGCAAACACACACACACACACACACACACACACACACACACACACACAAACATCACCACCAGTCCATCACCCTCATCACCCTCATCACCAGTCCATCACTCTCACTATCAGTCTATCACCCTCAGCAACAGCCCATCACCCTCAAAACCTGACCATCACCCTCAAAACCAGTCCATCACCAGGAAGGGAAGTGTGGAAGGGAGTTCATCTGAGGGGACACAGATAGACTTCTGGAAACACAGTCCTTCACCCTCTCTACTAGTTCATCACCCTCACCGCCAGTCCATCACTCTCACCACCAGTCCATCACCCACGCCACTAGCACATCACCCTCACCACCAGTCCATCACCCTCCTCAGCAGTCCATCAACCTCACCACCAGTCCATCACCCTCCCCACCAGTCCATCACCCTCACCACTAGTCCATCACCTTCCCCGCCAGTCCATCACCCTCACCACCAGTCCATCACCCTCACCAGCAGTCCATCACCCTCACCAGCAGTGCACCCTCACCAGCAGTCCATCACCCTCACCACCAGTCCATCACCCTCATCACCAGTACATCACACTCCCCCCCAGCCCATCACCCTCCCCACCACTCCACCCTCACCACCAGTCGGTCAACCTAACCGCCAGTGCATCACCCTCACCACCAGTCCTTCCCCCTCCCCATCAGTCCTTCCCCCTTCCCACCAGTCCTTCCCCCTCACCACCAGTCCATCACCCTCAATAATAGTCCATCACTCTCAATAATAGTCCATCACCCTCACCACCGGTCCTTTTCCCCTCACCACAACACCATCACCAGCAAGGGAAGTGGGGAAGGGAGTTCATCTGAGGGGACACAGATGGACTTCTTGAAACATAGTCCTTCATCTTCCCCTCCAGTCCACCACCCTCACCACCAGTCCATCACCCTCCCCACCAGTCCACCACCCACACCACCAGTCCATCACCCTCACCTCCAGTACATTACCCTCCCCACCAGTCCACCACCCTCATCACCAGTCCATCACCCTCACCACCAATCCATCACCCACACCACCTGCCCATTACCCTCCCCACCAATCCATCTCCCTCACCACCAATCCATCACTCTCCACCAGTCCATCACCGTCACCACTAATCCGTCACCCACACCACCAGTCCATCACCCTCACCACCAGTCTACCACCCTCATAACCAGTCCATCACTCTCACCACAAATCCATCACTCTCACCACCAGTCCATCACCCTCGCCACCAATCCATCACTCTCACAAGTAGTCCATCACCCTCATCACGAGTCCATCACCCTCACCACCAGTCCATCACCCTCTCGACCAGTCCACCACCCTCACCACCAGTCCATCACCCTCACCACTAGTCCATCACTCTCACCACCAGTCCATCCCCTTCACCATCACTCCATCCCCCTCACCTCCAGTCCATCACTCTCACCACCAGTCCATCACCCTCACCGCCAGTTCATCATCGACACCAGCAGCTATCACCCTCACCACCAGTCCTTCACCTTCACCACAACACCATCTCCAGCAAGGGAAGTGAGGGAGTTCATCTGTAGGGACACAGATGGACTTCTGGAAACAGTTCTTCACCCTCCCCACCAGTCCATCACCCTCTGCATGGGCTCCTAGCAAGGTCTAAGATGTGATACAACATGTACCCCTAGAATGGTCTGTGTTGACCTCAAACTGCATGAACCCTTAGGAAGGTCTTGCCCGTCCCCGCAAGGAACATAAGCCCTTAACTGACAAGGTCACAGATAATCACATAAGTTACAGGAGCCGCTAACCAAGTCTGTTAGGACCATACAAGGTAACTGTGACCCTAGAAAGGTCTTGGATGACGACATACGGTTCAAACGCCCTTAGCAAGGTCTGGTATGATCACACAAGGTACAAAAGCCACTTGCAAGGTCTGCGACGAGTGTCTTGGCCCCTAGCTAAGACTAAGTAAAGTCTGAGAAGGCTACGTAAGGTTTGGAAAGCCAGACATTCTTGTGTGTGAAATCACTGCCAGAGAACATAATATCGATGAGAGAACAAAATATCGATAAATATATTTCTAAACTTCGGGAAGATTCAGTTCTCTTACAAATAACATCTCATCGCAGAATATCAGAACAAATAGAAAATAAATTATAGACAAAGGCTCAGAACATATAATATACACCTAGCATCAGAACTATAAATTACATGTTCACGAGAAAATTTAGACATTGGCTGGAAATACAGCGTAGTTGGTCACAGTAGGACTTTGAATAAACAAGAAGTCAATTTCTAGACTCATACAGATAATCAAAGAAAAATAATTACTTGTAGGCTCACATGTTCACTTCATAAAAGTCTGGGCTCCTTTGCAGATCTCAGTTGGGATTAAATATATAATCCGGCAATTTATAATCCCCCCTCTCAGTTCTCCTCTGGCCATAAATCTCTGGGATAATAAGTATGAGTTACAGGGTAATTCCCTGGTAAAGGAAGAACCTCTCTCTTCACCTGAAAAATCCATCATATTAACTTTTTATTACAGAGGAGGATTTTACCCTCAAAAATTTTATTTATTGGAACCGGAAGATTTGCGGGAGAGAAAAGCTTGGAAAACCTTACTCTGGGAGGTGTCCCACCACTTACCTTACTCTGGGAGGTGTCCCACCACTTACCTTACTCTGGGAGGTGTCATACCACTTACCTTACTCTGGGAGGTGTCCCACCACTTACCTTACTCTGGGAGGTGTCCCACCACTCATCTTACTCTGGGAGGTGTCCCACCACTTACCTTACTCTGGAAGGTGTCCCACCACTTACCTTACTCTGGAAGGTGTCACACCACTTACCTTACTCTGGAAGGTGTCACACCACTCATCTTACTCTGGAAGGTGTCATACCACTTACTTTACTCCGGAGAGGGCCTAACACCACTCGCTTTCTTCAAGAGATGGGGTCATCGTCCTACTCTCCCTCTAGAAAGGTTTCATCTTCCTAACCTCTCTCTAGAAAGGGTCTCATCTTCCAAGCATCGCTCTAGAGAGCATCGCTCTAGAGAGCATCGCTCTCTAGAGGTTGGAAGGGGAGAGTATGGAAGAGATGAATGTATTCAGATATTTAGGAGTGGACGTGTCAGCAGATGGGTCTATGAAAGATGAAGTGAATCATAGAGCTGACGAGGGAAAAAAGGTGAGTGGTGCACTGAGGAGTCAGTGGAAACAAAGAACTTTGTCTATGGAAGTAAAGACGGGAATGTATGTGAGTATAGTTATACCAACACTCTTATATCGGTGTGAAACATGAGTGGTAAATGTTGCAACAGAGAGGAGGCTTGAGGAGTGGGGATGTAATGTCTGAGGGCAATGTGTGGTGTGAATATAATATTGACAGTTCGTTGTTTGGAAATTAGGAGGTGTGGGATTACCAAAGCCATTATACAGAGGGCTGAGAAGAGGTTGAGGTGCTTCGGACATGTAGAGAGGGTGCAAAGAGATAGAATGATTTCGAGAGTATATTAATCTGTAATGGAGGGAAGGCGTGGTAGAGTTCGGCCTAGGAAAGGTTGGAGGGAGGGGGTAAAGGAGGTTTTGTGTGTGAGGGGCTTGGACTTCCAGCAAGCATGCGTGAGCGTGTTAGATAGGAGCGAATTGACAGATGGTTTTTAGGACTTACCTTGCTCACACTCCAGCAGCACGTTAATGTTTATGAAGGGATTCAGGGAAACCGGCAGGCCGGACTCGAGTCCTGGAGATGGGAAATACAGTGTCTGCACTCTGAAGCAGGGGTGTTAATGTTGCAGTTTTATAAGTGTAGTGTAAACATGTCTCTGGCCAGGCAGTGATGGAGTTAATGATGAAAGTTTTTCTTTTTCGGGTCACCCTGCCTTGGTGGGAAACGGACGACATGTTAATAAATACATAAGAAGGATGACACACTATAAGTTAACAATGTTTAGCTGCAAATTTAAAAATTTAATGTAACTATTAAAAAAGTTTGTAATTACTCGATTCATAGCAATTGCTGGATCATGCCTTTTCAGATAGACTTGAAACTTTTGGTGTTGATTTGCTTCATTAATAGAAAGCTTAACATTTACTTGAAGCTGTATGAATATTTGGCCATTTTATTAAATAAAATGGCGACCGTGTAGTAGAGAAGACCTTTTACGGTCGTTCTTCAACACAACCGCTGGTGTACCGGAACTGGAAACATTTGTTTTATTAAAACTGGATTTTATACAAACCATTTAGTTTTTTTAATATATAGAAATGCAAAAAAAAAAAATGCGATATGTTATGAACCAGCATTTTTAAAAGTATTTATATTTTCACGAATTTAGTAAAAACTAAAATAGTGTAGTGTTTACTGGGTGAGCGAAACGTTGTTGGCGACAGTGTTTATATTGTTAACATCTCACACTAAGTCTGTTATTTATAACCTGAGTAACTTCTAATTTTCAACAGTTCTCAACTATTAATTTGTTAAAGTTCGTTGAAGATAGTCAAGGTCAGGTGCCTCCTTTATATAATAATAATAGTAATAATAATTAATAATAATAATAATTAACATACTAGTATATAGAAATCCGGTTGTTATGCAGAACATTTCGGGCAAATTAGGTCGGTTTTGACATATTAACTAAATAATGTAGATCTTAATTCTACTGATTGCGAAAAGGATTTAGGAGTTCTGGTTAGCAGTAATCTAAAACCAAGACAACAGTGCATTAGTGTTCGCAATAAAGCTAACAGAATTCTTGGCTTCATATCTAGAAGTATAAATAATAGAAGTCCTCAGGTTGTTCTTCAACTCTATATATCCTTGGTTAGGCCTCATTTAGAATATGCTGCTCAGTTCTGGTCACCTTATTACAGAATGGATATAAATGCTCTGGAAAACGTACAGAGGCGGATGACAAAGATGATCCCATGTATGAGAAATCTTCCCTATGTGGGTAGACTGAGGGCCCTGAATCTGCACTCTCTCGAAAGACATAGAATTAGGGGGGATATGATCGAGGTGCATAAATGGAAAACAGGAATAAATAAAGGGGATGTAAATAGCGTGCTGAAAATTTCCAGCCAAGGTAGGACTCGCAGCAATGATTTCAACTTGGAAAAATTCAGATTCATGAAGGATATAGGAAAGCACTGGTATGGTAATAGAGTTGTGGATGAGTGAAACAAACTCCCGCTGAGGCTAAAAGGTTGTGTAGTTTTAAAAATAGGTTAGATAAATACATGAGTGGGTGTGGGTGGGTGTGAGTTTGACCTGACTAGCTTGTGCTGCTGGGTCTGGTGCCATGCTCCTTCCTTCAGTGGAGGTGACCAGACTGGGTGGGTCATTGTGCTTATTGGGGGGATATGGACCTGCTCCGCATGGGTCAGTAGGTTTGCTGCAGTGTTCCTTCTTTCTTATGTTCTTATATAATAATTTGTATCAAACTGCGCCTAGCTTCATACACAAGCAAGCTACTGAGAGATCTCAGGCTATTTAGTGGAAGTAATGAAGAAATTCCTTTACAATTAAAATGTCAGAGCTGGAAGTTTTCACAAGTTTGAGAGTAACAAGTATAGCAAACAGTTCTTACTGTAACGTGAAGACCCAGTTGTTAATTTTGATTTTACTCTACATTACAGTATCATCAACACTCTCCGGCCTCCCACTGTCACAGTTAATTAAGAAAGCCATCAGCATAGATAGTGTAACATTATTTTTTCCCCTGCAGGTCGTGTATTTGTTCCCGATCACTGAATTTAGAAAGTTGTCGATGATAGGGATTTTGATGAGTTTCGTGGGGAATAGTGATACAAAAAGTTATCTGCCAGGGTAGTGGGTAACTGTTGTTACCTATCAAGATGAGGTTCGTATGATTCAAACATCTGTATGTGTCAACTGTTACTTGATTCCATCTTGTATAGCTTGTCCCATAATTTATGGGTTCTAGTAATTATCCGAGACAATATTTTGATCACTAGGCAGGAGTCTCAGTCCCATCATGACATTGATTTCACGTGTTCTATCAACTCCGTCAATGGCTTTACTGTATTGCTTACTAATCTATGTAAACTAAGCACATTTTTTTTTTAAATTTCTAACATTTGCACTAAAGTTGAGATTGTATCCTACAACAGTTCTGAGAGCTTTAAGACTATTTTTAAATTGTTGCTTAATTCTATTGACAGTTGCTAACTGTGCTATCGTTTTGTCAAGTGAACGTAGCGCAGAATTCTGTTACTTATTTAACATTGACATATGGTATGTTGATACTGACAAGATGTGGATAAAATTCACTTACGTACAGTTCCTGAACTATACACAAGTGCATTTTTGTTTAACACTGTCAGTATTTCTTATTTTTCTGTTGAACGTCAGATGGCAGGCAAATTTTACAACCCTCTGCGTACAGTCGTTTACACCTCTATGATTACTCTCTTGTGTTTTTCATAATTTTTATTCCCATTTAGAAGCTACGGTCTGAGACCGGGCATCAGAAGCGATAAAATAAATAGTCAAACCACATTGTTTGACGTCAGTTATGATTGGACAAAAACACTGGTCTATAGAGTAACCTGTTTCTCAGATTATCATATTTTAGTCATGCTTATAGTTTTTCATCAGCACGTTAATTATTAAGCTGGTAATTTATCTGTCTGCTACCATCAAGTATACTTTAACCTCTTAAACTGAGAATAATGTAAA
This sequence comes from Cherax quadricarinatus, assembly GCF_038502225.1. Classification (NCBI taxonomy): domain Eukaryota; kingdom Metazoa; phylum Arthropoda; class Malacostraca; order Decapoda; family Parastacidae; genus Cherax; species Cherax quadricarinatus. The sequence continues at coordinate 7,283 of NW_027197599.1, read as the reverse complement.
TTCTCATAATATATTCACTACCAGATATACATCTCTCGGAGTATATATTCTGTCAGTTATAAGAGCTCATGCCAGTCTGTTAACTACCGCCAATTCGTATATTATGTCTCCATGTATATAACTACACTGTTTTCACTCGACTGCCGCCGCGCGAGGCTAAAATGTTATCATATACGATATACTATGTAGCTGATGTCAACGAGTGAGTTTATATACGATTTATGGCAAGATCTCATTTAGTGAGATTAAGCCGTGTTTAACCCCGATTTCAAATATTTGATGTAATATAAGGATTATTTTTTTGAAATGTAAATGATTTTATTAATGTAATTTTTAAAAGTGAGGCGGAGTATTCGAAATGAGGCTGAAAGTGACGTGAAGAAATGCATAAATAGGCGCGTCTGAAATTTTACAGGAAAAACCGAACATTTATAGAGTTACTGGATTACAGAGATAATAGTTATAGAATTCATTATATAATGATTACAAGATGGAGTCGGATATTTCATGTACACTACAGGTACGAACGTGATTTATTATGCGGAAAGAAGCAGAGGCGAGTCTGAAAGACGTGGATGAAGCAGCAAGCAGCAGAAAGTTGTACAAAATGTCTATTGTTAGAATTAAGATCAAAGACAGAGAGTAGATGGAAATACAATTGTTTAATCTATAAAAATATAATAAAACTGAATTATCTAAGAATTGGCAGAGAACATTTTTTTTGAGGAGAATGAGTAAGCGACAGGAATTATTGAAATAATTTTAGAGATTAATTTGCTGATTTTGTAAACCGTTTATTAATTATTTTATAATAAAAATTATGAAAAAAAAAAGTATAATTGCAAAGGAAAAGTAAATTGAGAAAAATGAAGAGATGAAGATCACGGAATAACATTGTAAGATAATATTAATTATTATTATTATTATTATTATTATCTTTTTCTACTAGTACATGTACAAGGTATATAGGCCTAGCTTGTTATGCAGAGATTTTCGGGCAAATTAGGTCAGTTTTGTCCCAGGATGCGACCCACACCAGTCCACTAACACCCAGGTAACTATTTTACTGATGGGTGAACATAGACAACCGGTGTAAAGAAACACGCTCAATGTTTCTACCTTCGCTGGGAATCGAACCCAAACCCTCACCGTGTTAAAAGAGCTTTAGCCACCAGGACACGGGACACCGTAATGATACATATGAACTCAAGACGAAATGAACTCCCTCTTCCCTTAATAGATTCAGAAAAAAACATACGATGGATAATAGAGAAATGACATTGTTAGTGTGGCAAATTTATGATAGAGGGAATAAGTTGTGTATTTTATTTGCTGAGACTCGCTAACAGATTTGGATTACTTGAAGAGAAAGTTAATATCATAGTGAGGTAGGCCTAAGACGGGGATGTATGATGCTTGCGTGAGGTAGGCCTAAGACGGGGATGTATGATGCTTGACGTGCTTGTATATTTTGGTCTCCAGGAAAGGTGCCTTGGAATGGTTCCTTTTTTTCAATTTTTTTTGCTAGTCTTACCTTTACATTAACCTTTGGTTCACGCCACAAATCCTCATCTGACCAGTTTCAAACTTTCAAAGCTAGTGTACAGTAACTAGGACAATATTCTTGGCGCAATTGACATGTGCAGGTACCATATTGTTAAAGTTGTTGAACTCACTGCCAGCATCCTGGAATGCTTCTGATAACTAACAAAAACCCTCTGTGGTGAAGCTTACAATTAAGAGGTTAGGTTAGGTAAGGTTCGTCAAGAAACAGGACAAATGTTTCCTGACGCGGGTCTTAGTCAGATGATGACCCGCCTTTGGAGCTTTTGGTCATCTGACCGAGGCCTTCCGCTGGCTTACCGGTCCACCCCTTTAAAAATTATGGTCATTTATAACCAGTCTGTCTCTTTTCTAATTTTGAGAGTAAAATTTAAGTGACACTGTATCTGTAAATTTTATGTGCAAAATACTTAAAATTTGTTTCCCGATTAATCATATTAAATATATTTGAGTCTTTTCTTCTGAATCGCTTCAATATATAATGGCTGATGTATCTTGAGGCCAGGGAGAGTCTGGTGTATCACATGAATTATAAACAAATAAAATAGTTTATTGTTTCTTACCGACAATCTGTACGTAATTATGGCAACATTTTGATACCTGGAGAATACCTAGAGACGGCTTGGGAGGTCAACGACCTCGCGGCCCGGTCTGAGACCATGCCTAGTGGTGGATCAGGGTCTGATCAACCAGGCTGTTATTTTAGTTTCTTGACACGTTGTTTCTAAGTTATTTTATCGCTGTTTTCTTATTTTAATGTAGTTTATGGAATACATTTTGATAATTTTATTCTAGAAATAGAAAAATATCAGTTTACATGACTGGAGTATCCTCCATCCTGCATGACTGTAGTATCCTCCATCCTGCATGACTGTAGTATCCTCCATCCTGCATGACTGGAGTATCCTCCATCCTGCATGACTGTAGTATCCTCCATCCTGCATGACTGTAGTATCCTCCATCCTGCATGACTGGAGTATCCTCCATCCTGCATGACTTGAGTATCCTCCATCCTGCATGACTGGAGTATCCTCCATCCTGCATGACTGGAGTATCCTCCATCCTGCATGACTGGAGTATCCTCCATCCTGCATGACTGTAGTATACTCCATCCTGCATGACTGGAGTATCCTCCATCCTGCATAACTGGAGTATCCTCCATCCTGCATGACTGTAGTATCCTCCATCCTGCATGACTGGAGTATCCTCCATCCTGCATGACTGTAGTATCCTCCACCCTGCATGACTGGAGTATCCTCCATCCTGCATGACTGTAGTATCCTCCATCCTGCATGACTGGAGTATCCTCCATCCTGCATGACTGTAGTATCCTCCATCCTGCATGACTGTAGTATCCTCCATCCTGCATGACTGGAGTATCCTCCATCCTGCATGACTTGAGTATCCTCCATCCTGCATGACTGGAGTATCCTCCATCCTGCATGACTGGAGTATCCTCCATCCTGCATGACTGGAGTATCCTCCATCCTGCATGACTGTAGTATACTCCATCCAGCATGACTGGAGTATCCTCCATCCTGCATAACTGGAGTATCCTCCATCCTGCATGACTGTAGTATCCTCAATCCTGCATGACTGGAGTATCCTCCATCCTGCATGACTGTAGTATCCTCCATCCTGCATGACTGGAGTATCCTCCATCCTGCATGACTGTAGTATCCTCCATCCTGCAGGACTGGAGTATCCTCCATCCTGCATGACTGGAGTATCCTCCATCCTGCATGACTGGAGTATCCTCCATCCTGCATGACTGTAGTATTCTCCATCCTGCATGACTGTAGTATCCTCCATCCTGCATGACTGGAGTATCCTCCATCCTGCATGACTGGAGTATCCTCCATCCTGCATGACTGTAGTATCCTCCATCCTGCATGACTGGAGAATCATCCATCCTGCATGACTGGAGTATCCTCCATCCTGCATGACTGGAGTATCATCCATCCTACATGACTGTAGTATCCTCCATCCTGCATGACTGGAGTATCCTCCATCCTGCATGACTGGAGTATCCTCCATCCTGCATGACTGTAGTATCCTCCATCCTGCATAACTGGAATATCTTCCATCCTGCATGACTGGAGTATCCTCCATCCTGCATGACTGGAGTATCATCCATCCTGCATGACTGGAGTATCCTCCATCCTGCATGACTGGAGTATCCTCCAACCTGCATGATTGGAGTATCCTCCATCCTGCATGACTGGAGTATCCTCCATCCTGCATGACTGTAGTATCCTCCATCCTGCATGACTGGAGTATCCTGCATCCTGCATGACTGGAGTATCCTCCGTCCTGCATGACTTGAGTACCCTCCATCCAACATGACTGGAGTACCCTCCATCCTGCGTGACTGGAGTATCCTCCATGCTGCATGACTGGAGTATCCTCATCCTGCATGACTGGAGTACCCTCCATCCTGCATGACTGGAGTACCCTCCATCCTGCATGACTGGAGCACCCTCCATCCTGCATGACTGGAGTACCCTCCATCCTGCATGACTGTAGTATCCTCCATCCTGCATGACTGGAGTATCCTCCATCCTGCATGACTGGAGTATCCTCCATCCTGCATGACTGGAGTATCCTCCATCCTGCATGACTGTAGTATTCTCCATCCTGCATGACTGTAGTATCCTCCATCCTGCATGACTGGAGTATCCTCCATCCTGCATGACTGGAGTATCCTCCATCCTGCATGACTGTAGTATCCTCCATCCTGCATGACTGGAGAATCATCCATCCTGCATGACTGGAGTATCCTCCATCCTGCATGACTGGAGTATCATCCATCCTACATGACTGTAGTATCCTCCATCCTGCATGACTGGAGTATCCTCCATCCTGCATGACTGGAGTATCCTCCATCCTGCATGACTGTAGTATCCTCCATCCTGCATAACTGGAATATCTTCCATCCTGCATGACTGGAGTATCCTCCATCCTGCATGACTGGAGTATCATCCATCCTGCATGACTGGAGTATCCTCCATCCTGCATGACTGGAGTATCCTCCAACCTGCATGATTGGAGTATCCTCCATCCTGCATGACTGGAGTATCCTCCATCCTGCATGACTGTAGTATCCTCCATCCTGCATGACTGGAGTATCCTCCATCCTGCATGACTGGAGTATCCTCCGTCCTGCATGACTTGAGTACCCTCCATCCTGCATGACTGGAGTACACTCCATCCTGCATGACTGGAGTACCCTCCATCCTGCATGACTGGAGTATCCCTCCATCCTGCATGACTGGAGTACCCTCCATCCTGCATGACTGGAGTACCCTCCATCCTGCATGACTGGAGCACCCTCCATCCTGCATGACTGGAGTACCCTCCATCCTTCATGACTGGAGTACCCTCCATCCTGCATGACTGGAGTACCCTCCATCCTGCATGACTGGAGTACCCTCCATCCTGCATGACTGGAGTATCCCTCCATCCTGCATGACTGGAGTACCCTCCATCCTGCATGACTGGAGTACCCTCCATCCTGCATGACTGGAGTATCCCTCCATCCTGCATGACTGGAGTACCCTCCATCCTACATGACTGGAGTACCCTCTATCCTGCATGACTGGAGTGTCCCTTCATCCTGCATGACTGGAGTATCCTCCATCCTGCATGACTGGAGTATCCTCCATCCTGCATGACTGGAGTATCCTCCATCCTGCATGACTGGAGTACCCTCCATCCTGCATGGCTGGAGTATCCCTCCATCCTGCATGACTGGAGTAACCCTCCATCCTGCATGACTGGAGTATCCCTTCATCCTGCATGACTGGAGTACGCTCCATCCTGCATGACTGGAGTATCCTCCATCCTGCATGATTGGAGTACCCTCCATCCTGCTTGACTGGAGTATCCTCCATCCTGCATGGCTGGAGTTCCATCCATCCTGCATGACTGGAGTATCCTCCATCCTGCATGACTGGAGTATCTCTCCATCCTGCATGACTGGAGTATCTCTCCATCCTTCATGACTGTAGTATCCTTCCATCTTGCATGACTGGAGCATCCCTCGATCCTGCATGACTGGAGTATCCTCCATCCTGCATGACTGGAGTATTCTTCCATCCTGCATGGCTGAAGTATCCTCCATCCTGCATGACTAGAGCATTCTTCCATCCTGCATGACTGGAGCATCCCTCGATCCTGCATGACTGGAGTATCCTCCATCCTGTATGACTGGAGTATTCTTCCATCCTGCATGACTGGAGTATCCCTCGATCCTGCATGACTGGAGTACCCTCCATCCTGCATGACTGGAGTATTCTTCCATCCTGCATGGCTGGAGTATCCTCCATCCTGCATGACTGGAGTATTCTTCCATCCTGCATGACTGGAGCATCCCTCGATCCTGCATGACTGGAGTATCCTCCATCCTGCATGACTGGAGTATCCTCCATCCTGCATGACTGTAGTATCCTCAATCCTGCATGACTGGAGAATCATCCATCCTGCATGACTGGAGTATCCTCCATCCTGCATGACTGGAGTATCCTCCATCCTGCATGACTGGAGTATCCTCGATCCTACATGACTGGAGTATCCTCCATCCTGCATGACTGTAGTATCCTCCATTCTGCATGACTGTAGTATCCTACATCCTGCATGACTGGAGTATCCTCCATCCTGCATGACTGGAGTATACTCCATCCTGCATGACTGTAGTATCCTCCATCCTGCATGACTGGAGTATCCTCCATACTGCATGACTGGAGTATCCTCCATCCTGCATGACTGTAGTATCCTCCATCCTGCATAACTGGAATATTTTCCATCCTGCATGACTGGAGTATCCTCCATCCTGCATGACTGGAGTATTCTTCCATCCTGCATGACTGGAGCATCCCTCGATCCTGCATGACTGGAGTATCCTCCATCCTGCATGACTGGAGTATTCTTCCATCCTGCATGGCTGGAGTATCCTCCATCCTGCATGACTGGAGTATTCTTCCATCCTGCATGACTGGAGTATCATCCTGCATGACTGGAGTATTCTTCCATCCTGCATGACTGGAGCAAACCCCGATCTTGCATGACTGGAGTATCCTCCATCCTGCATGACTGGAGTATCCTCCATCCTGCATGACTGTAGTATCCTCCATCCTGCATGACTGGAGAATCATCCATCCTGCATGACTGGAGTATCCTCCATCCTGCATGACTGGAGTATCCTACATCCTGCATGACTGGAGTATCCTCGATCCTACATGACTGGAGTATCCTCCATCCTGCATGACTGTAGTATCCTCCATTCTGCATGACTGTAGTATCCTACATCCTGCATGACTGGAGTATCCTCCATCCTGCATGACTGGAGTATACTCCATCCTGCATGACTGTAGTATCCTCCATCCTGCATGACTGGAGTATCCTCCATACTGCATGACTGGAGTATCCTCCATCCTGCATGACTGTAGTATCCTCCATCCTGCATAACTGGAATATCTTCCATCCTGCATGACTGGAGTATCCTCCATCCTGCATGACTGGAGTATCCTCCATCCTGCATGACTGGAGTATCCTCCATCCTGCATGACTGGAGTATCCTCCATCCTGCATGATTGGAGTATCCTCCATCCTGCATGACTGGAGTATCCTCCATCCTGCATGACTGTAGTATCCTCCATCCTGCATGACTGGAGTATCCTCCATCCTGCATGACTGGAGTATCCTCCATCCTGCATGACTGG
>NW_027197598.1:0-58354 GCF_038502225.1 Cherax quadricarinatus | reverse complement strand
GTAGGATATTTCTAGATCAGAATTCACATACTACATGAGATATAAACAGTCGAAGAGATCAGTATCGAGAAAATGTTGGGAGCAAACGGTATAAAATACCGCCAAGATGGAGAGGAAAAAAAAGAGTTAAATGGAGTATGGTATATATATATATATATATATATATATATATATATATATATATATATATATATATATATATATATATATATATATATACATACCTATTCCTTCAGCTTCTTCTCCTAACTCATATTCCTTAACTCTAGGACTAGTCTTGGTGTAAACACTTCTCAAATTAACATGCCAAATTAGGTATGAAGGCGAAGAATGTTATCCATGAAGCATGGGCGTAAAGCATCGATTGTGTATGCTGCAGTAAGGAGGCCGCTGGAGGAAGTAGAAATGGCGTGTCTGAGGACAACGTGCTGTGTGAATATCATGCAAAGAATCCGTAGCTTAGAGATTAGACAGAAGTAAAAGGGTTACTAAAAGTATTATTCACCTATTTGAGGAGGGGTTGCTGAGGTGGTTCTGACATTTAGAGAGGTTGGAACAAAACAGGAGTGGAGGTAAGTGGTGTTTTATTACTTGATGTATTGTTGAAGTGTGAGCAAGGAAACATCCATGAATTGATTCACGGAGACAGGTTAGCCGGACTTGAAGGAGGGGCAGAGATATATTGCAGTTTTTGAACGGTAGTGTCGGCACGACTTTGGTAAGACAGTGATAGGTGATGGAGTCACCCTGTCTCGGTAGGAAATGCCCAATGTGTTTATATATATATATATATATATATATATATATATATATATATATATATATATATATATATATATATATATATATATGTCGTGCCGAATAGGCAGAACTTGCGATCTTGGCTTAAATAGCAACGCTCATCTTGCCATATAGGACAAGCGAAAATTTGTTTATGCAATAATTTCGCCAAAATCATTCTGAACCTAACGAAAAAAATATATTTCACTGTGTTTGTTTAGTATTAAATTATTGTAAACAAATCTAAAATATATTTAGTTGGGTTAGGCTAAAATAAATTGCTCTTGTTATAATAAGGTTAGGTAAGTTTTCTAAGATTCTTTTGGTGCAAAATTATAAATTTTTACATTAACATTAATGAAAAAAATGTATCTTTAAACGTATAAGAGAAAATTTCAGAAAGGACTTAATTTTAAATGAGTTCTTGCTAATTGACCAGTTTTACATATTCGGCACGACATATATATATATATATATATATATATATATATATATATATATATATATATATATATATATATATATATATATTCCATATATATATATATTATAACGCAATAATATATATATATATATATATATATATATATATATATATATATATATATATATATATATATATATATATATATATATATTATAACGCAATAAGATGTATGTTTGTAGGATTTCCTGCTTTGATAGTATTATAAGGGACATAGCCTCTTGGCCCCAATTTGATTATTTTTAACATTTATATTTTTAATTGAGGACATGTTTCTGAGAAGTAAAGGAGGTTTTCCTTAAAAAAAAATCATGATTATGTGGCTTGCTGGCTGTGAAAATATTTCCAAGTTTGATTTACGTGGGTAAACACCCTCAGTCGGATTTTATTTTCTTCTCTGAAACACAGGAAAAACATTCTGGCGCTCAAGGAAATGAATGGACGCCGCAGTAAATTATAAAACTTTTGCTTTCATGGTCGCTGTTGACAGTTGTGGTGGTGTTGGTGGTGGTGGTTATGGTGATGGCTGTAGGTGGTGGTAGTGGTGGTTGTGGCACGTGTGGTGGTTTTGGAGTTGCTGTTTAGGGTGTTGGTGGTGATGACAGTGGAGTTAGTGTTAGTGGTGGTGATGTTTATGGTAGTGGTGGTGGGGGTGATGGTGGTGGGTTTGGTGCTAGTGGCGATGATGGTGGATATAATTGTGGCAGAAATGGTGGTGGTAGTGGAGGTGATGTCTGTGGTCTTGTTGGTTGTGACGACTATGGTTGCGGTGGTGGTCATCATTGTGATGGAATTAGTAGTTTTAGTGGTAGTGATTTTAGTGAGATTGTAGTAACAGTGGAAGTAATGACGGGTGTGAGAGTAGTGGTTGTAGAGGCGTTGGTCACAGTGTTGGTGGCAGCTGTGGTCGAGGTACTCATTTAGGTGGTGTTATATGATTGTAAAAGTGGTAATGGTGATAGTGACATAATGGCTGGAAATCAGCCTTGGAGTAATTGTATATGTAATTTTAGATAAATGCAATTAATTATATAAAAAATGTAATTTATGTTAGAATATTGGATTAAAAAGTAATTTTAATTGTAACTGTGTGTTGTCAAGTTTATCGCAGCTTAAATTACAACAGAAAACTGGGCCTCATCGTTTCTCGTTGAGTCCCTCTTCAGCTGGACGTAAAGAGAAAGGACCCACTGATGAACTAGAACAAGTTATGAAGAAGTTATGAAAGAGGATTGTGGCATGCTACGAGTATGTTACAGTTTATGCCACGTATGTCACACTCCCATATAGGCTGCCTCCCAACCTGGGGTGCTAAGGATTTAACGATGAATAGGGGTCCCGTCGTTATATGAGTACCTTGGTTCATCGGCCAATCACAGACAAGCCCGCCAAAGCTGCGAAGCAAAGTCGTTCACTTGTGGAGCTTCCATTGGCACACTTGAATGGGCTGCTGATCTAGCACGATACATTCTGTGTCTCTTGGATCTTGATTCCTTTGTTTACTGTGTTGTACACTTTTGCATGGCTTAAGTCGATGGGAGACTTGGACCTGCCTCGCATGGGCCAGTAGGCCTGCTGCAGTGTTTCTTCTTTCTTATGTTCTTATATACCGTAAGCAGGTGAGGTGCAGCAGTCGTAGGCTGTATCACATTTGACAAATCTAAATGTGGAAGTAGGTGATGCCTAAAGGTTCGGCAAAGTGACGAAATCCCTGTATTAAGATCCCAAGATGTTGCTGTGTCTGACAGGAATTTACATGAATAGTTCAAAGATTCGACAAGTTGATAAATTAGACACATGTGCAACACTTGGGTATCTTTAATGAGGCAACGTTTCGCCACACAGTGGCTTCATCAGTCTATGCAAAGGAGAATGGTGAAGAACAGAAGTTGCTTGAGGTAATCAGGCCTTCAGCCTTGAGTCTATGTAATCAGTCCATCAGAAGTGGCTTATATACTGTTGGCAGGTGAGGCAGGTTCTCTGAATCATTCATCTACACTCACAATGATTCAGTGCTTAAGTTTAACTCTCGCTGACATGTTCTGACAGGCATCTAAGAATTATCGTAGTTGGAATTTGGAGTTGCTGAACTCACATTTAGTAAATTTGAAGTATTTGATTTTACCCTTTGTGGAGGATAAGAGGATAGTCCCCAGTTAGGTCGTGGTTGTCTCTCTATTTTTTCAAGTCACAAACAGAACTCTGTTTGTGACTTGAAAAAGCCCACTGTGTGGGCGAAACGTAGTCAATAAAGGATCACATTATACTGCATATGTGTTTATATTTAAATTGTGTCGGTATTTTATACCATTTATTTCCAGTTAGGTCGTGGTTGTCTCTCTATTTTCTTTCTTTCTCTCTCTCTCTCTCTCTCTCTCTCTCTCTCTCTCTCTCTCTCTCTCTCTCTTTACATGATGGTGTACTGCTCACAGCTGCTTTGTGTAAATTGCTGTCTGGCAAGCTCGTCGCTGCATCGTTCAACCAAGTTGTCATTATTGCCTCTCTGTTGTCAAAGGCTATAGTTTATTTAAGGACTTATTGGCTTTTGCCTTTCACTCTCTGTGCTGCACACTACATTCACTCACAGTACTTATTCTAGTGCTTCTGAGTACAAAGCACAATAAACTACCAGAGGGTACATTTAATAATGTTATGTAATGTTTTGTGTATACTAAACTATTTCAAGAATCATTCATTTAGACTGAATAAATTAATCCTAGACATCTTTTTTGGTTCAATAAAGTTCTAAAACTTTTTATAGCTAGCATTATTTCCCCCATTCGTGATCCTATTAAGAAAGCCTTAGATAAAAACGTCTTTCTATGGATAATTAGAGCTGCTCCACTGAGTTCTAGGGATAATAATGGTAAATATATTACCTGCCAGAAACTGGCTAGATGCAAGAAGGTTATCAACACGTTATCCTTCCAGTATTCTCTGATAGATGTCTTTGATAACAGATGTCACTTACAACAAATACCTTCCAGTCTTGATTATTATTATAATCAAAAAGAAGCGCTAAACCACAAGGACTATACAGCTTCCAGTCTTGATTCTTAATTAATTGAAATGTGTGAAATTGAATTAACTTACAAAATTTCCTGTAGATCATTAAGTCAATATAATTTTCATTACTTGACATATCAGATAACACATTTGTAACCTGCAACAATTCACTACAGAATTTCTTCTAAATTTTGTTCAGCTTCTACAAGCAGTTTCCTTGTTTAGATTGTAGTGAGTGAAAAATATTAGTGTTTTATATCTAACACAGTAAAGTTCATTATGTGAAACGGATCTTGTTTAGTTAACTGTATTCTTGTTAAGTCTTTGGCTGATTCAATATAACAAATATTATACACAGGTTATTTGTTTGGCTCTAAGTGAAAATGTAATTAATGGTATCTTAGGCACTGTTCAGGTAGTTATATTTAAATACAAAACATTAAATAATTTTTTTGGGTATTCGAACATTTAACAATTTTGTCAAAATTAGTAAAATTTGAAGTAATTGAGGATAATAAAAAATATTAAGGAATTTTAAATGCAATTTGTTATTTTTCTGATTAACTGCGTAAATGAAATCGAGTATCTGGAAGGATTATTGAAATTGTAATTGACTTTGAATTATATATCACGAAGTCGTAATACCACGATTGCAAACAAGCCCCACTGGTTTGTATTGGTAGGCATGTTGTTGTTAGTAGAGGGAAGGTAGTGGTGGTAGTGGTAGTGGTGGTGGTAGTGGTGGTAGTGGTGGTAGTGGTGGTGGTGGTAGTGGTGGTAGTGGTGGTAGTGGTGGTAGTGGTGGTAGTGGTGGTGGTGGTGGTGGTAGTGGTGGTGGTGGTGGTAGTGGTAGTGGTGGTGATGGTAGTGGTGGTGGTAGTGGTGGTGGTGGTGGTGGTGGTGGTGGCGAGGGTGAGGGCTGCATGGTCAGGGAAAGGGTCGATGGTTATATGAGCACTGGTGGTGGCGAAGGTTGTGTTGGTGATCATGGGGGCAAGAGTAGTGGTGTCGGGAATGGTATTAAATGCAGTTGTAATACTGATAATGATTGTCGCTAGTAATATATACCTGTACATCCTGCCGTCAACCACAAATCCCACTATACAAAGTCTGATAAGGGAGTTCACCTTTAAGATTGACATATAGGAGTTTTCCTTTAAGAGTGAAACGTGGGGATTCCCACAAAGGAGTAAACTCCAGGAATAGAATTGGTTATGCACTTCAGAAGTTAAACCTGTTGCAACTGTTAATCATTGGCAAAAGCAATATAGTCGTATATATGAATTATGTCACGTCCGAGGAAGGAGAGAGAGTGCATGAGTGTGAGAAAGACCACAGAAACATAAAACTTGACAGACACAGACCAAAACAGAGAATAAACTCTTTAGCACAACTGCGCAAAAGATTCCATTACTTAGACAAACTATCAAACACGAACCACTGCTGATATCAACGAAAAACCAAGGATGGAACTCAGTTTTCCAGGCTCATCTTTTTAACAAATTTGAATAACTCATGAGTGTTTGTCAAATTACTCTGTATGATACCTACATAACGATAATAAAAGCTGGCTGTTTCTCTGTCATTTTTCCATCACAAAAAAATGGATTTCACGTATAAGGCTGAAACCTGTCACCTTGAGGAAGAATAGATCAGTAGGACAATGTGGATATTATCATAGAGTCCTTTGAAGAACTAATTTGATATCCTTTAAAGGGTCTTCAGCCACTTGAGCTTCAGAGATTTTAATAGAACTGGAGTTACTGTTACATGGATATTGCCATTTTTCAAGGTATTATATATCTCATACAAAAAAATATATAGGAGAAATATGGAGAAACTTCTGTGTTCCCATATTATAAATCAGAAAATATATGCGTGTAAACTGTTGATTTACCCAGGGTTTTAATGATTCATAGCTGGTATCTTATACTCAAAGGGGTCCTCTCCCTGTGATTCAACTGAGTTGTTACACCCGGCACCGATGCCTGTTGACACTGTCAGCAGATATTCGACCATAAAAGGAGGGCAGAAGTGGTTACACTGAAATTGCATGTTCAATTTTTGACAAGTGAATATGTGACGAAACGTTGCCTGGTGCTCCTAGGGCATCCGGGCCACATTGCATTGAAACGTAGAAACATTCGTGGCCAGTTTCGTGTGCGTGTTTCCCGTGTCGTACACTGACAATCTCCAGGAAAGAGAGACATCCTTCCTGCCGTGAATAGTTACAGATATATCAGCGAGTGTAGCAAGTGTCATGGGAGTACTATTTTCCTCGTGAATCATTTATGATAGTCATCAGGAGACGAGGATCATTCGTGATAGTCATCAGGAGACGTGTGCCAAGCAGATGACAAAATGGAGGCGTCCAGCATCATCTCTTCAGCCAAGCCAACGATTTCAGTCTCAGTGACGTCAAAACGTCACAATCTCCCATTACAATGAGCCAGGTATTTTACTTACATCCGCTTATTTACTACCGTAGTGCCTAGGGTCGATATTGAGTGAATAGGCCTCACCATTTCGAGGTCGTGAGGCATAGGCCAAGCCCAAAACCACGATTTCCAGGTGTCATACCTGCAATACCCGGAGGATATACATCCTCAAGGTGAGTATTTACCCTTGCTTATCTTCTAAACAGACCTGGTGGGTCTGTAGACAGCAAATTACGTTAGTAAATCCCCTGGGGGTAGTTACTGGGGTCTCGAGATGTCAACAACAAAGATGAGAATTAATCCATTAAGTGATTCCTTTATTATAATAGTTTTTTATATACTCATCTTATCCAAAAATCTCATACAAGAAATTTATTTTGATCAAAATTGGTTATTTCCGCGGTGCACTACTGCTCTTTGTTTCACAAAGAGAATAAAAATTAAATATTCGCAGAATTGGTGGAGATTGAACTCACGGCAGATGACTCCTAAAACTCAAAGGACAGTGGGAGTTCAAACTCAAAGGACAGAGGGGGTTCATACCCCACCTCTTCGATTTTTTTTTTTTTTTTGCAATCGTGTCATTACGATTTCGTGAGTACTAAAAACTAAATATGTTTCCCCTCTCATCTTCCATTACACAGGATGGGGATCATACAAGGTCTTCAGATCTGTCAGCATGAGCTGGGAGACTTCACTAAGATAATGGAGATACGTCAAGTCTTTCTCAAAAGATTCTTCAGCTACCGGAGCTTCAGAAGTTTCCTTCCATCACAGCTGGAATTACTAACACTTGGAAATTGCCATCTCTCAGGATAGCTTATCACATGCACAGGAGAAATAATATATCTCCATCATCCCCAGACCGAGGCATGAGAAAATTCACATAGGATTGAAGAGAGCGGGATGGGAAGAGAAATTTGTATGTCATATTATATTTAAATGTAGACAGAGAAAAGAAATGGACAGTGGAAGAGAAATTCTGATGGCTGCATATCATTATAAGATAACAACGCGGAGCCATTATATGCCTATGAATATATAATAGAACTAGCCTCAGGACATTTTTGAGTTTCTTTTAGTATTTATAAAGCATACATCATATTAACAGTGGCCTCATATTATGTTTTAAATGATAAGTACACAAGTCCATACATGATTAATATTGCGTATGTATACATTTACTCACTTATGAACACATACATATATACATACATACACATGCACACTCATGTATGTATATATATACATACACATATCTACGTATACAATATATATTTGCATTCCATAGAGGCATCACTAGGCATCTAATGACGTCTTGAAAACCCAGAGTGGACAATGAGGATAGTGTCCATCACCCAAGAATAGATAGCGTATTTACACAGCTCCAAGCACCCTATTTCACCAGTCCTACAGCTACTACATATTAGTAAAGGTCTTGTGTCTCCTCTTATTCACACAGCTTATCTAACATTTAGAGTAAGCATAGATGGGGTGTCCACGAGGGGTTGCACATATCTCTCCCAGGAGACGATATCCAAAACAGCTCCTGGCAGTTTAATTTTACCCATAAACAGAACTTTTTGACCCGAATAGATCATTGTACCAATTTAAATAGACACGATCATAACAGTGTTTACAGATGTTTAAGTGGTGTCTTCCATCTCCATAAATAACCGCAATCTTATAACCGGTACAGCAATAGGGAAAATGAGTGATGAACTATAGGAAACTGCGGCATGAGAGAGATAAAGGAGGATAAAAACAAATCCAGATAAAATTCAGTGCAAAAGGATACTTGGCAACCATCAATGAGGATAACAGAGTAGTTATGGTATGAGGTGCCAAGTAGTTATGGTATGAGGTGCCAAGTAGTTATGGTATGATTATTGTCAAGAACTGTAATAGAATTCGAAAATAACTGACTTTATCTTCCACTATATTTATTACACAGAAAGTAAACTTAGCCAAGGCATTTATTCACCAACTATTCCAGCCATGGTACTGAGGCTTTTTATTCTTTTTTTTTCTGTAGCTTTAACCAAGTTCGGTCTCATATTAAGAAGGACTTTTGAAAAATGTTCGTACTTCCTCTACTCTTCCATCAATGTCATTATCTCTCACAAATAAATATAAGCTAAAATTACCAAGAGTTCAAAATAAAATTAGCAGATTTGTTTCAGGTGTTGTTTTGTGTGACAGAAGCTGGAAAATCAGGATGTAGGATTTACCCTGGATTCATGATACAAATGCCGTTAATGTTCCTCTGGATAAAATTAAGATAAACTTAAAATATAGAGAACCTATACATGCCGCCACTCGTAGTAAACACCATTCACTATATAATCCAAGGTCCTCCTCATAGAACCCAGAGAAAGACTGTCCAACAACGAGTTAAAGGTTACATCCATAAAGATGGCTCCACAAGATCAATGATTCTCAGTAGTAGTTTCCTAAATAATCTAATAATCTGATATTTTCAGGTCGAACATCACCCCTCTATGTCGCGAACACCATTCTTAAATCTTATTCACCGAAAGTACCTGACAGCCGACTACAACCAACTTTGTGTTACTAACTATATTTTCAATCCTTGGTAACGTAGTTACCTCGTACATACTCCCCAAAGTTTGCATGGTAAGAAAAAATGTCTGTGTACACAAATTCTAGTATATTCAATTCAGATACGTTCGTGTGTGTTTGTATATATATATATATATATATATATATATATATATATATATATATATATATATATATATATATATATATATATATATTATTAACATATCGGCCGTTTCCCACCAAGGTACGGTGGCCCGAAAAAGAAAAACCTTCATCATTCACTCCATCACTGTCTTGCCAGAGGCGTGCTTACACGCCTCTGCAACATTAACACCCCTCCTTCAGAGTGCAGACGCTGTAATTCCCATGTCCTGGACTCAAATCCGGCCTGCCGGTTTCCCTGAACCCCTTCATAAATGTTACCTTGCTCACACTCCAACAGCACGTCAAATCCTAAAAATCATTGATCTCCATTCGCTCCTATCTAACACACACATGCTTGCTGGAAGTCCAAGCCCCTCACACACAAAACTTCCATAACCTCTCCTTCCAACCTTTTCTAGGCCGACCCCTACCCCACCTTCCCTGCCCTACAGATTTATACACTCTCGAAGTCATTCTATTTCGTTCCACCTCTCTACACGTCTGAACCACCTCAACAACCCCTCCTCAGCTTCCTGAAAATATTTCACATTCACCTTCTACCAGTTGGTGTAAAGACCATGTTATCGACACTATCTCTCTTGATTAAGGTATGAAACAGCCTATCCGTCAGCCATGCTGCCGAAGTTGGTTTCTTCATGATCTCACCACAGATTGTATTTAACCGTACTATTCTTTAATATGCAGTAGGATGCATCAATACGTCCCTCCTGTTTATGATTCTAGTGCCCAATGAAGAACTATGAATTATCTTCATGGCTTTGTCCGGGATTATTGCAGATTTCTTAAGCAAATTGTGTTGAAAGTTAATCAAGTGTAGGATAAAGTAATCAGTGAGCCACCAGATGAGAATTATGAACAATAACTGAAATACACGATGATGATATCTGTATAATGCCCTGCAATTGTTCTATGAAGTCTCACTTGAAGTCTGCAGTGTAGGTTACTTACAATGTAGCTGTCGATTTCAACTCCTAATTATCTGTATTGCTCACAGAACTTAATGTCATTGTTATTAATTTGAAAGGGTTTCAGGATTGTTATTGCGGACACTGGGTCATAAGGTTGAGGCTTTGTCTGTGCATATGTCAGTACTACAATCAATGCTACTACCCGTCGAAGCTTCGAGGACAACTTGAAGTCTCTTCATGTTTCCGAAGATGCAGATGTGATCCTCATAAAAAATGACAGCCTCTTCATCTTTTGGAAGATTACATCATACTAGCATGTGTATGTGGATATTAAAGAGCGAGGATGACTGGTGGTATTCTTGACGCCCTTGTATTTGTCCGAGGTACTTCTGGCACTCAGGTATCGTCGGATCTTAGTAATGTTTCCTCTCACACCCAAACTTGTTGATTGTTCTTGGGTTGTGTCAAAAGAAGCCTCTTCCTGGTAGAACCCACTGAGAATGTGGGAGAGTTGATGTTGTATTAATGGGTAATGTATTGAAAGATTTCGATTTTGGAATGGTCACAATGAGAGACTGTGTCCAAAGGTCAGGTAAGACACCATCCCATGAGCTGAACATACACAGATCAAGGAATGAGTTGTTGAGTATTTCGTACACAGGTGTAGACTATTGGCCTGCACACCTTGCCGCAACACGATAACCAATTAGGAACGACCAAAAAGTCTGGTATTTACAGTGTATATAGGCTATGTATAGTATTTACAGCTATGTACAATGAGGCAAGTGAAGGCAAATCTGGCAAAGCTGTTTCACGAGCGCCCCACGTAGCTTCACAGTTTTGGTGGGATTCCTTGTAACAGGCTGAGTGAACCAAGGTACTGGTAGAACGACGGGGCCCTTGATCGTTAAGCCCTTATCACCTGGTTCGCTGGTCGGAAGGCATGACTATATAGGTGTGACATACGCCGAATAAATTGTAACATACTATTATCATGCCACACTGAGCAACTCTCTGAGTATTTGAGTAGTCTAAAGGTATTGTAGGTTATGCAGTCTTTCCCAAGTGAGGTGGCTTTTCCCTTTTTCTAATGCAGTTTGAGGTTGAGAAATGTTGTATATGCCTGTCTTCTCACAAGCAGTAATTATGAGAGTCCTGCTTGTTCTATTGGTTGTATTTGCTAAGTTGAATGTTCTAGGCCAAGCTTCGCAGACCGGAGACTTCTAATTGTTGGTCAAGTAAAATGTCTGCCTACGTCGAGGATGAGTGATGGAAGATCAGATGTGAGTTTGGTTTTGAGATCATTTAAACCAATTTTGATGAGTAGACGTTGCATAGTTAATGCTTTACAAGAACTTTTTCTAGGACTATGTACATTTTTATTAATCTTCTGAACTTAAGGTATGCTTTGAGAAATTAATAAAATCATCTGCTCTGTAGTGTCTAAATTTTTCTGTTAGTTTAAATACATTCTGACGTTGAGATCGAAGCGACGATTCAGTGGTCCACTAGGCTAGTTCTTCCAACCTAAATTAAACCTTTATTGTTTTATCGAAGCGTTTTATCGAAGGTCTTCATATTGCGTATTCACTGTAGAAAAGGAGTTTTGTTTTAAAACAAATATTTACCTTGCGTTTGAAGCGTAAAATATGCTTAGATTCCCATGAATGTTCATTTTATCTCTGGCAAAGTTGTAAATAAATAAGACCCTTGTATTTCTGTTAGTTTTGGTAAATCTTAAAAGAAAAAAAAAGTGTATGTTCTGGGAAGGAAATATAGTGTGATGGGACAGGGCAGGTATAGTAATAAGAGGGAGAGAACGAGAGGGACAGATGTGGAAGTTTAAAATCTCGGGAGAAATTTTGAGATAAAATTTCAGACAGATAAACACTTTAACAGATACATGAAACCTGACAGAAACAGTCCAAAACAGAGAATAAACTTCAGCAGAATCTGAAGGTCCAGCATGAAGGATTCCGTTACTACTTTTATATAATAAATGTTTTTCCTGTCGAACAAGAAGCGATGCTTATAAAAACAAAAGGCCAAGAACCAGGTTCGGATTCCCAGGCTCATCACTTTAACAAAATTAGATAATTCACTAGTGTACTGTTAGGGAATTTAGTATGATACTTGCATAATAAAAATAAACTACCAGCGTTTTTATGATAGTTGTACTGTACCCTGGGATACTTCATATGACTGGCACTGTGGTCACTGCTGGAAGTGAGGGTGTACTGTACCCTGGGATACTTCATATGACTGGCACTATGGTCACTGCTGGCAGTGAGGGTGTACTGTACCCTGGGATCCTTCATATGACTGGCACTATGGTCACTGCTGGCAGTGAGGGTGTACTGTACCCTGGGATACTTCATATGACTGGCACTATGGTCACTGCTGGCAGTGAGGGTGTACTGTACCCTGGGATACTTCATATGACTGGCACTATGGTCACTGCTGGCAGTGAGGGTGTACTGTACCCTTGGATACTTCATATGACTGCCACTATGGTCACTGCTGGCAGTGAGGGTGTACTGTACCCTGGGATCCTTCATATGACTGGCACTATGGTCACTGCTGGTAGTGAGGGTGTACTGTACCCTGGGATACTTCATATGACTGGCACCATGGTCACTGCTGGTACTGAGGGTGTACTGTACCCTGGGATACTTCATATGACTGGCACCATGGTCACTGCTGGTAGTGAGGGTGTACTGTACCCTGGGATACTTCATATGACTGGCACTATGGTCACTGCTGGTAGTGAGGGTGTACTGTACCCTGGGATACTTCATATGACTGGCACCATGGTCACTGCTGGTAGTGAGGGTGTACTGTACCCTGGGATACTTCATATGACTGGCACTATGGTCACTGCTGGTAGTGAGGGTGTACTGTACCCTGGGATACTTCATATGACTGGCACTATGGTCACTGCTGGTAGTGAGGGTGTACTGTACCCTCGGATACTTCATATGACTGGCACTATGGTCACTGCTGGCAGTGAGGGTGTACTGTACCCGGGGATCCTTCATATGACTGGCACTATGGTCACTGCTGGTAGTGAGAGTGTACTGTACCCGGGGATACTTCATATGACTGGCACTATGGTCACTGCTGGTAGTGAGGGTGTACTGTACCCTGGGATACTTCATATGACTGGCACTATGGTCACTGCTGGTAGTGAGGGTGTACTGTACCCTGGGATACTTCATATGACTGGCACTATGGTCACTGCTGGCAGTGAGGGTGTACTGTACACTGGGATCCTTCATATGACTGGCACTATGGTCACTGCTGGTAGTGAGGGTGTACTGTACCCTGGGATACTTCATATGACTGGCACTATGGTCACTGCTGGCAGTGAGGGTGTACTGTACCCTGGGACCCTGCATATTACTGGCACTATGGTCACTGCTGGTAGTGAGGGTGTACTGTACCCTGGGACACTTCATATGACTGGCACTATGGTCACTGTTAGCAGTGAGGGTGTACTGTTCCCTGGGATACTTCATATGACTGGCACTATGGTCACTGCTGGTAGTGAGGGTGTACTGTACCCTGGGATACTTCATACGACTGGCACTATGGTCACTGCTGGCAGTGAGGGTGTACTGTACCCTGGGATCCTTCATATGACTGGCACTATGGTCACTGCTGGTAGTGAGGGTGTACTGTACCCTGGGAACCTGCATATGACTGGCACTATGGTCACTGCTGGCAGTGAGGGTGTACTGTACCCTGGGACCCTGCCTATGACTGGCACTATGGTCACTGCTGGTTGTGAGGGTGTACTGTACCCTGGGATACTTCATATGACTGGCACTATGGTCACTGTTAGCAGTGAGGGTGTATTGTTCCCTGGGATACTTCCTATGACTGGCACTATGGTTACTGCTGGTAGTGAGGGTGTACTGTACCCTGGGATACTTCATACGACTGGCACTATGGTCACTGCTGGCAGTGAGGGTGTACTGTACCCTGGGATCCTTCATATGACTGGCACTATGGTCACTGCTGGTAGTGAGGGTGTACTGTACCCTGGGACCCTGCATATGACTGGCACTATGGTCACTGCTGGCAGTGAGGGTGTACTGTACCCTGGGACCCTGCCTATGACTGGCACTATGGTCACTGCTGGTAGTGAGGGTGTACTGTACCCTGGGATACTTCATATGACTGGCATTATGGTCACTGCTGGCAGTGAGGGTGTACTGTACCCTGGGACCCTGCGTATGACTGGCACTGTGGTCACTGCTGGTAGTGAGGGTGTACTGTACCCTGGGACCCTGCATATGACTGGCACTATGGTCACTGCTGGTAGTGAGGGTGTGCTGTTCCCTGGGACCCTGCATATAACTGGCACTATGGTCACTGCTGGTAGTGAGGGTGTACTGTACCCTGGGACCGTGCATATGACTGGCACTATGGTCCCTGCTGGTAGTGAGGGTGAACTGTACCCTGGGATACTTCATATGACTGGCACTATGGTCACTGCTGGTATTGAGGGTGCACTGTACCCTGGGACCCTGTATATGACTGGCACTATGGTCACTGCTGGTAGTGAGTGTGAACTGTACCCTTGGACCGTGCATATGGCTGGCACTATGGTCACTGCTGGTAGTGTAGGTATACTTTACCCTGGGACCGTGCATATGACTGGCACTATGGTCACTGCTGGTAGTGAAGGTATACTTTACCCTGGGACCGTGCATATGACTGGTACTATGGTCACTGCTGGTAGTGAGGGTGTACTGTACCATGGGATCCTTTATATGACTGGCACTATGGTCACTGCTGGTAGTGAGGGTGTACTGTACCCTGGGATAATTCATATGACTGGCACTATGGTCACTGTTGGTACTGAGGGTGCACTGTACCCTGGGACCCTGCATATGACTGGCACTATGGTCACTGCAGGTAGTGAGGGTCTACTGTACCCTGGGGCCGTGCAAATGACTGGCACTATGGTCACTGCTGATAGTGAGGGTGTACTTTCCCCTGGGACCGTGCATATGACTGGCACTATGGTCTCTGCTGGTAGTGAGGGTGTACTGTACCCTGGGATACTTCATATGACTGGCACTATGGTCACTGCTGGTAGTGAGGGTGTACTGTACCCTGGGATACTTCATATGACTGGCACTATGGTCACTGCTGGTATTGAGGGTGCACTGTACCCTGGGACCCTGTATATGACTGGCACTATGGTCACTGCTGGTAGTGAGGGTGTTCTGTACCCGGGGACCGTGCATATGACTGGCACTATGGTCACTGCTGGTAGTGAGGGTGAACTGTACCCTGGGACCCTGTATATGACTGGCACTATGGTCACTGCTGGTATTGAGGGTGCACTGTACCCTGGGACCCTGTATATGACTGGCACTATGGTCACTGCTGGTAGTGAGGGTGTACTGTACCCTGGGACCGAGCATATGACTGGCACTATGGTCACTGCTGGTAGTGATGGTGTTCTGTGCCCTGGGACCGTGTATATGACTGGCACTATGGTCACTGCTGGTAGTGAGAGTGTACCCTGTGACCGTGCATATGACTGGCACTATGGTCACTGCTGGTAGTGAGGGTGTACTGTACCCTGGGATTGTGCATATGACTGGTACTATGGTCACTGCTGGTAGTGAGGGTGTACTGTACCCTGGGACCGTGCATATGACTGGCACTATGGTCACTGCTGGTAGTGAGGGTGTACTGTACCCTGGGATCCTTCATATGACTGGCACTATGGTCACTGCTGGTAGTGAGGGTGTACTGTACCCTGGGATCCTTCATATGACTGGCACTATGGTCACTGCTGGTAGTGAGGGTGTACTGTACCCTCGGATACTTCATATGACTGGCACTATGGTCACTGCTGGCAGTGAGGGTGTACTGTACCCGGGGATCCTTCATATAACTGGCACTATGGTCACTGCTGGCAGTGAGGGTGTACTCTACCCTGGGATCCTTCATATGACTGGCACTATGGTCACTACTGGTAGTGAGGGTGTACTGTACCCTGGGATACTTCATATGACTGGCACTATGGTCACTGCTGGCAGTGAGGGTGTACTGTACCCTGGGATACTTCATATGACGGGCACTATGGTCACTGCTGGTAGTGAGGGTGTACTGTACCCTGGGATACTTCATATGACTGGCACTATGGTCACTGCTGGTAGTGAGGGTGTACTGTACCCTGGGATACTTCATATGACTGGCACTGTGGTCACTGCTGGTAGTGAGGGTGAACTGTACCCTTGGATTCTTCATATGACTGGCACTTTGGTCACTGCTGGCAGTGAGGGTGTACTGTACCCTGGGATCCTTCATATGACTGGCACTATGGTCACTGCTGGTAGTGAGGGTGTACTGTACCTTGGGATACTTCATATGACTGGCACTGTGGTCACTGCTGGTAGTGAGGGTGAACTGTACCCTTGGATACTTCATATGACTGGCACTATGGTCACTGCTGGCAGTGAGGGTGTACTGTACCCTGGGACCCTGCATATGACTGGCACTGTGGTCACTGCTGGTAGTGAGGGTGAACTGTACCCTTGGATACTTCATATGACTGGCACTATGGTCACTGCTGGCAGTGAGGGTGTACTGTACCCTGGGATACTTCATATGACTGGCACTATGGTCGCTTCTGGACTCGTAGTGGATTGAGGTAACTTACTGCCAACAGAAAATGAAGAAAAGACAAACTGTGCAAGCAAGAATTTGTCCAGAGAAAGTTTTTCCTCCGAGGAGAGATGTGCCATGTTCTCCACACAGCTAAACCTTGTCTCAGGAACTGCTTTAACCTCTTACTTGTTCCTATTATATGACCTATTACATGTTCCTGTTACTTGTTCATATTACGTGTTCCTATTATATGACCTATTACTTGTTCCTATTACTTGTTCCTGTTACTTGTACCTATTACGTGTTCCTATTACTTGACCTATTACCTGACCTATTACTTGTTCCTATTACGTGTTCCTATTACTTGACCTATTACCTGACCTATTACTTGTTCCTGTTACCTGTTCCTATTACTTGACCCATTACTTGTTCCTATTGACCTATTGCTTGTTCCTGTTGTTCCTATTACTTGACCTATTACTTGTTCCTATTACTTGACATATTATTTGTTCTAATTACATGCTTCTCTTGATTGTATTACTTGCTCCTATTATTTATTTCTATTATTTTCTCCCTATCATTTTTACCATTGTTTCTATTACTTGTTCTAATTATTTACTTATTGCTCGTTTGTATTATCTTTTTCTATTGTGCTTTGCATAATAATTTTCTTTCTGACAAATTTGGTCTCAATAAGATTTGTCCATGAATTAAAATCAAACTGTATTTTTAATTAAAATATATATAAGTGGTTATTAAAAGAGTAATGGAAATGCTATTATACTCAGGTACAGTTTTATCAAGAGAGTTGATGGGCAAACTCTAGCAATTTGGATCAAGTGAATATGTTCCATAAGTAACAGGAAATTGACCCTATTAGCGTAATTATCGATTTGAAGAACGAATATTTTTTTAGTCATTTATAAATATTTTCGAGCACCATCAAGGCTCAAGAGGCCTCAAGTATAACAAAGACAAAATATTTGTTTAGTGGAAAACATCAGGAAAGTAAACCCTGGTACAAAGTTGTGCTTGTAAACCATAAGAACATAAGAATGTAGGAACACTGCAGAAGGCCTACTGGCCCATGCGAGGCAGGTCCTTATCAAAACGACCTCTACCTAAAGCTACCCAAGAAATAACTCCCGTACCCAATGACACCAATCAAACCCAGCCCCTCCCACTCATATATTTGTCCAGTCTCTTCTTAAAGCTACCCAAGGTCCTAGCCTCTATCACCCCACTGGGAAGACTGTTCCACGCATCTACAACTCTGTTAGAAAACCAGTACTTACCTATGTCCTTTCTAAATCTAAATTTATCCAACTTAAATCCATTATTTCTGGTTCTTACCTGGTTCGACACCCTCAGTACTTTATTAATATCTCCCTTGTTTATGCCCGTCATCCACTTATACACTTCAATGATATCTCCCCTCATTCTACGCCTCTCCAGAGAGTGGAGATTTAAGGCTTTAAGTCTATCTTCATACGGGAGGTTCCTTACACAGTAAATCATTTTAGTCATTCTTCTCTGTATGTTCTCTAATGAGTCTATATCCATCCTGTAGTAAGGGGACCAAAACTGAGCAGCATAATCTAAATGAGGCCTCACTAGTGATGTATAGAGCTGTAAAATAACTTTTGGACTTCTGTTACTTATACTTCTTGAGATAAATCCAAGTAATCTGTTGGCCTTGTTGCGCACACTAAGGCACTGCTGTCTTGGCTTTAGATTTCTGCTCACCATGACTCCCAAGTCCTTTTCACATTCTGTATGATCAAGCTCTACTTCACCTAGATTATAGCTTCGAGGGTTATTTTCATTACCAAGGGCTAGTACCTTACACTTATCGACATTGAACTTCATCTGCCATTTTTCAGACCAGGACATTAATTTGTCCAAATCCTCCTGGAGTTCATTGCTATCCTCCTCAGAGTGAATTATACGGCCTATCTTTGTATCATCAGCAAACTTACTCATGTCACTCGTAATCCCTTCATCAAGGTCATTAATGTAAATTATGAACAAGAGAGGGCCTAAAACTGATCCTTGTGGAACGCCACTAGTGACTAATCCCCATTCAGATTTCACTCCATTAATGGTAACTCTCTGCTTTCTATTGGTAAGCCATGCCTCTATCCATGCTAGAACTTTACCTCCTATACCATGAGCTGCCACTTTTCTTAAGAGTCTCTTGTGAGGTACTCTATCGAAGGCTTTACTAAAATCCAAATAAACAATATCATATTCCTTATCACTGTCAACTGCCTCAAATGTTCTATTGAAGAACGTCAGTAAGTTTGTCAGGCAGGAACGACCTCTCGTGAATCCATGCTGAGATTCATTTATCAAGTTATGCTCTTCAAGGTGACTTCTAATAATGTCAGCTATAATTGATTCTAATAACTTGCCCACTATAGATGTCAGGCTTATTGGACGGTAATTTGAAGGAACGGACTTATCCCCTGATTTGAATATAGGAACCACATTAGCCATCTTCCACAACTCTGGCACAACACCGGTAAGGATGGACGCATTAAACACACTCGTTAATGGCTGACTAAGCTCCATCTTGCATTCCTTAAGTACCCTGGAAAACAACTCATCGGGTCCCGGGGACTTATTTTGCTTCAGTTTGTCTATCTGTTTAATAACCATGTCCCTCGTGACAGTAATATTAGTTAATTTAAATTCATCAGGAACTAAATAATTGTTAATTACTGGAATCTCATTTACATCTTCCTGTGTAAAAACTGACAAAAAATAGTCATTAAATAAGGAACACATTTCCAGTTCGTTATCCGTCAGCTGTCCATTCCCAATTTTCAGAGGTCCTACTTTTTCCTTCACCTTCGTCCTATACACTTGAAAGAACCCCTTTGGATTAGTCTTTGATTCACTAGCAACTCTAATTTCATAGTCACGTTTAGCCTTTCTAATCCCCTTTTTTACTTCTCTTTTAAGCTGAACATATTGGTCAGTAAGGTTAACCTCTCCTCTTCTGATGCGCCTATAAATTCCCCTTTTCTCCCCTAATAGATGCTTTAACCTACTGTTAACCCATTTGGGATCGTTATTATTAGACCTAATATCTCTCTGGGGAATGTATATACTCTGGGCACGGTGTACATTATTAAGAAAAAAATCATAAAAGCAGATCCCTTCATAATCATAAGTATGATCATCGCCAATAAAATCATTAGCTAGATAACCCCAATCAAGATTAGACAGATGTTCCCTAAGTCCATTATAATCGGCAGAACGGAAATCAGGGATTTTTACTGTATTATCATTATTCTTGCATTCCCAGTTAATGCTAAAAGTGATGGATTTGTGATCACTTGCGCCAAGCTCTTCAGTGATCTCCAGATTATTCACGAGTGTTTCCTTATTTGACAAGACTAGGTCTAGCAAATTATTACCCCTGGTAGGCTCTGTTACGCTCTGCTTCAGAAAACAGTCCTGAACTGTTTCCATAAAGTCACTGGACTCTAGATTACCTGTCAAAGAATTCCAGTCAATTTGACTAAAGTTAAAGTCCCCTACTATGACTATGTTATTGTGTCTAGAAGCCCTAACAATTTCGTCCCAAAGAAGTCTCCCTCTATCGTGATCCAAGCCTGGAGGTCGGTATATTACACCTAGAATTAGTTTTTCTTGACCCTCTACAAACTCTACCCAAACAGATTCTGTTACTGCTCCATCTATTTTTATACCTGTTTTTATGCAACAATTAATATTTTCTCGAACATATAATGCAACTCCTCCCCCCTTCCCATTACATCTATCCACATTGAACAACTTAAATCCCTGAATATTACACTCAGCAGTCATATCCCGACTCTTTAAATCATACCACGTTTCAGTTAATGCAATGATATCAAAGTTCCCAGCACATGCTACCAAACGTAGTTCATTAATTTTATTTCTTGCACTTCGACTGTTAGCATAAAATACCATCATATGTTTTTTCTTCTGCACATTTTTCCTATTCATCTTTGTTTTTACACAATTTCTGAAATTATCATTACCCAGAGTTACTCCATGACAGTTACTATTAAGATTCTTAATATCAGAGCATAAGTCAATATATCCATACTCATTATTTATCATTTCTAAACCCATACCTCTAACTAATCCTAGTTTAAAGTCCTAACAACCCCCTCAACTGAGTTAGCAAGAAAACCCACACCTGCCCTGGATAAGTGAACCCCATCCCTGGCATACATGTCATTTCGGCCATAGAAGTTGTCCCAGTTGTCAATGAATGGTACTGCATTATCCTTACAGTGTTTATCCAGCCAACAATTAATACCAATTGCTCTGGACAACCATTCATTACCAACACCTCTTCTTGGCAAAATGCCACATATAACAGGGCGCCCCCCCTTCTTCCTAATTATGTCTATAGCTGTCCTGAACTTTCTAACTAAATCCTCACTTCTACGCTTGCCTACATCATTGCCTCCAGCACTGAGGCAAATAATAGGATTGATCCCATTACCGTTCATGATGTTGTCAAGCCGGCTAACAATGTCCTCCATCCCAGCCCCAGGAAAGCAAACCCTCTGTCTCCTACTCCTGTCCTTCAAGCAGAATGCCCTATCCATGTATCTAACCTGGCTATCCCCAACAACAACAATATTCTTACCTTCCTTGTTGTCGTTCGTCGTGACGATCCCAGTAGTCGACTCACATTCGTCGGGTAGCACCGAGAATGCGTTGGAGGTTTCCACAAGAGTTTCCACAGCAGTCTCTTTCTTCTTCATCGTTTCTGGCTTTCCATTCGTCTTCTTGATCGTCAACTTCGTCCCCTGCTGTCCAGCCACTGACCACGATCCCTTCTTGACCTGAGGACTCGAAACAGGAGGACTACTACGAATCCTCTTGTTTTCCTCGGTCAATCGCCGTATCTCCATCTTCGCTACCCTCAATTCTTCCTTAAGCTGCTGGTAAAGTTGCTCGATGGAGGGCATCTTGGTTCAGTCCACGGGGAGCACACAAAATATAATTGTATTTTATTCTCCATGTGCTATATGTACCCTACGAAGTCTATCACTTCAGCCCAATATTACAATAAGAAAATTAATGATGTATGGAGCTGAAATTAAGTACACCAAAATATACAAAAACTAAATAAACAGAAGAAATTGCGCCCAACGTGGGGCTCGAACCCACGACCCCGAGATTAAGAGTCTCGTGCTCTACCGACTGAGCTAGCCGGGCTTCATGTGTATATTGTTTAATATGTCTACCAAATTGTACATCACGAATCACTACGTTGGTCAAAACTGTAACTGAAACAAATCTAGTTTTAAGACAAAACTCACGAGAGTTATAAGCGACACAGTGTTTCCATATGGCTACCAGTGCCGGATTTAGGTGGTGGGGGACGGGGCTAGTTTGGTAGGGGGTCCGTTGCATTAAAAAATGTTTAACTCAATTGGTTTTGAAGACTTTTAAGTTTCTCCTTGGAAAACTTTCGCCACTCTCAATATACGTGCCATCCTCTTAAGACGAAGAAATTAAACAAATTCGATTTATAGTGTATTTTAGCACCCTTTCGGTTTATTTGCAAGTGTAACTCAAAAAATAATGTACAGACATATGAGGAGTTATCTTCAGTCAGATAAAATATTATAAGCCAGGTACATTCTGTGATTTTCTGATGGAAAAATTTCTAATGACTCCGTCAAAATCCAATGAGCGCAGGATATCAGATTCCTGGCTCATGACCGTCAGGTTTACAAGCTGCCCTTGCTTCATGCTCGTTCATAGCCGGTTCTCGCTACCACACTGTTGTTCAATACTGACCACGATCAAGCAGTCATTTATACTGCAGCGCCCTGTGCACCCAGGATGATGATGTGGTGTGAGTCATCCTCGTGTCATGCAACTGACGACAGCAGGCAGAACAACATTTAAAAATTTTGAAGTGTGTGACAGGGCAGGCACATTTTATGAGCACTCAAAGATAAAACAAGCGCTGATAGGATTTTTAACCTGTGGCATGCAAAGAGTACGTAACCTTTATTCGGCGCATGTACACACCCTCATTTACAGGCTATCTCCCCCAACCAGCGAACCAGGTTGCTAAGAGTTGATGATGGGGCCCCGTCGTTCAACTAGTGACCAGGTTCTAGCCAATAAGAAGATGGTTTTGGCAATCGCAGAGGTTATGTGGGTACCGCTCTCCTGTCTGCCCTTGTCATTCCCATTCTAGAGCTGGTTGAAGCACGGTCTGCTATCTTGTGGCTTCTATTTCTGCCTTGCTTACCGTGGAGTGCACTATACTTATCACTGTACATAGTGTACATATTGCTGTTCTAAATTGGTGAAGGATAATATAAGTCTAAACTTTTTCTGCTGTGTTTATTTTGCTCCCATTACACCCGGGATAACAGGCCATTTGGAATCCTGGGTTGTAATATGGGTAGCCTGTCCGAGAGCTGGAGCTGGACTTAGAGAAACGGTTGAGCTTAGGGTGAAGCTCGTAGCAGGAACATTGTGCAGCTTGCTGTCTGGCATTGCATTAGCTTTGCCTACAAAATTTTGCGTGTCAGTTGCTTTATGGTCAGCCTTGCTATTGTGTGATCGTTCAACAGCTCGCTACTAGCTTGTTCGGTGTGCTCGCTTCGCTACGGTCAATCTTCTAGAACAGTGTAGCTGTCTGGCATTGCTTTACAAATTTTGCGTGTCAGTTGTTACTAGCCTGTTCGGTGTGGAGAATTTTGCAGTCAGCTTTGCTTGTATGCGTATTCTGCAATCGTACTGTGCATAGCTAAGCGTGTTCTGCAAATTAACGTGTTACGTTGGGGTATTCTGCAATCGTACTGTGCATAGCGAATAACTTATGCCACCTAGACGAGTCAGACGTCTGGTGTCGGCATATACTTTGCATAACCTACCTAAATTGTCCCTACAGCGTTGTTGGCAAATTGCTCGTTCCATTGGCATTAAATACAAACGCACTCTCACAGCTGCGCAACTGCGTTCACTGATTGCTGACAAACTTATAGAAGAAGAGATGGCACATCAGACTCCTCCCTCTACGGGAGCTAGGGCAAAAACTACTATGTTCTCGCAGGAGGAAGATGATACACCTACGGAGCAAAATGGTCAGTATAGTGCAGCTGGGTTGTCTCAAGGTGAATCAGCGTCGTTGGCACTTGAGCTGGCAAAAATCAATCTTGAGCAAACTAGGGAACAGAGAGCATTCGCAAGGGAAGAATTTGATAGGGAAAGAGAAAGGAGGCAGTTTTCGCATTCTGTAAATGATTTTAGTTTACAAAAAGCAGTACAGCTTGTTCCCCGCTTCAATGAGGCCGAACCAGAACAATTTTTCGAAAGCTTCGAAAATCAGGCTCGAGCCTTGAGGTGGCCGGAACAGCATTGGGCATCGTTGGTTCATACAGCATTATTGGGTAAGGCACAGGAATTTACGTCAGTATTAAATGACGCTGAATTTTCTGATTATCAAGTAGTGAAGACCACAGTGTTGGGAGCATATACATGTATCCCAGCCAAATATAGAAAGATTTTTAAATTAAGCAGGCGGCAGCTTGGTCAATCCCTAGTGGACTTTGTGAGACAGCAAACCAAAGCTTTTACCAGCTGGTATAAAGCAAGTGGTGTCTCTACCTTTGAGGAGCTGGTACAGCTTATTCTGATTGATAACCTGCTGGAGTCTGTGGGACCAGAGGTTCGAGTCTTTCTGCAGGATCGTGACTTAACCACTGCATTGGAGGCAGCCAGGTTGGCTGATACCTTCGAAACTAACCGCTCCTTGTCCGAGCGGTCCCGTCTCTCTTTTCAACAGCCTGGCATGAGCAGAGATCGTCAACCTTGGAGAATGAAGTGCCAGCCGGAGGGAGAACGTCTACGTCAGCCAACTAAGTCACCTGGTGAGCCACGCTTCTCAACATATGGTCCACCTGCGGAGAGGCAAACTACTCATGGTGCATCTCGACAACAGTATCCAGAGAGACACCAGCCAGAACGACACCATTTGCAACGTCAGCAGGGAGTAAAGGGCAAGCCTGTCGTCTGCTTCCTCTGTAACAAAGTAGGTCACATCCGTCCCAACTGCCCCCATAAACCCCAACCCATTGGGAAAATCTCTAATATCCCTAGTAACATGTCCCCTAGAGAAGTAGAAAAAGGTATGGCCCCTTATTATTGCAAGAGTCTTATTTCCCTTCAGGAAAACTCAGAAACAACTGAAGTAAAGACCTTTAGAGATACTGGAGCATATTGCTCACTTGTAAGAGAAGGAATATTACCCCTTTCAGAGAATACTTCCTTGAATTCCTCTGTTTTATTGGAAGCATTTGGAGGAGCTATATATTCTGTTCCTTTGCATAAAATTTATGTACAGTGCAAATATTACACTGGGTACTTGACTGTAGGTGTCTCAAAAGGATTCCCCATGAAAGATGCCATGTTATTACTGGGTAATAACATTACTACTGTTAGTGCGTGTCCTGAACCTATAATGAGTAATTCTTCTCCGGTGTTGGCCATAACTCGGGCAACATCCCAAGGGTTGTCTGGAGAGAATGTTGACCTATCCTTGGACGACTCCGATCTCGGAATAGCCACGTTGTTTTATGAGGCACACCGGCCGGAGCCTCGTAAATCAAGTGAACAGACCCCGATCAAGCCTTCCTATTCCCAGGTTGCAGGATTGCCAGATGTCTCTGTTTCCATGCCCGAGGGACTGTCCTTCCGGGAGGAACAACGAAAGGACCCTTCTTTAAAATTCGCTTTTGAGGCAGCCATGGGTAAATCCTCTTTGGGTCATCCGGTCAAGTATGAAGTTAAAAACGATTATTTGATCTGCACTGAGACTGGTAAGGAGATAGAGGGCCGGCAATTGTATGACAGGTTAGTGGTTCCAACCAAGTTTAGACCTCAAATATTAAATATAGCTCATAATACTTCATTAGGAGGTCACTTAGGAATTACAAAAACCTTGTATAGAATCACAAAAGAATTTTATTGGCCAAAATTAAAGAAAGATGTGAAGAATCATATTAGGTGTTGCCGAGAATGTCAGCAAGTAGGGAAACCTGGACATTCCATTAAACCTGCACCTCTCCAACCTATACCTGCTGATGGAGAACCTTTTGCAGATTTAATTATAGATTGTGTAGGTCCACTACCTAGGTCAAAGTCTGGAAATCAATATTTATTTACGATTATGGATAAAGTAACCAGATATCCTGAAGCAATTCCCATGCGCAGTATTAATACTAAAGCTATTCTCAAAGCTTTAACAAAATTCATTTCTTGTTTTGGCATTCCTAAAACTATTCAAAGTGATCAAGGTACTAACTTTACTGCCAAAGCATTTAGGGAAGTATTAACTAGGTTAGGGATAATCCACAACTTATCCACTGCCTATCATCCTCAGTCCCAAGGCGCCTTGGAAAGATTCCATCAGACATTAAAAACAATGATGAGAACTTTTTGCATGCACTTTCCTACAGACTGGGATGAATCACTACCTTTGTTGCTGTTCTCAGTACGAGAGACGGTGCAAGAGTCTACAGGGTATAGTCCGTTTGAGCTGATCTTTGGGCACAATGTACGAGGTCCTCTTCGGGTGCTCAAAGAAGGATGGATGGGAGAAGACGTTAGCTCAACACTCTACAACCCGTCTTCAAGGTTGCAGGTGGCACGTCAGTTAGCCAAGGCTAACCTAAAGACAGCTCAAAGTAAGATGAAACAGAGGTATGACAGAAGTGCACAATTCCGCTCCTTCCATCCAGGAGACAAGGTGTTGGTGCAGGAACCTATACCTGGCCACACCTTGAAAGCTAGATTTACGGGACCTATGCAGATTGTAAGTAGATTATCTGATGTAAATTATGTGGTAGCTCCCATTGATAAGACCTCAAAAACTAAAATTTACCACATCAATCAATTAAAATATTTTCATACACCAGATAAAGTCCCAGTAATGACTGTCCTCTACCTCTGAGGACGACTCTGATTCTTTGCACTCTCTCTGAAATTAATATTAAACTTTCAAATTCTGTCCTCAAGGATCCTAGCCTTTTAATGGAGGGACTATCTGAAACGCAAGCAACAAATTTAACTGAGCTTCTACAGTCATATCCTAATATTTTTTCGGTTGTGCCGAAAAAATGTACGTTAGGTTATCATGATGTAGATGTGGGAAACTCTAAACCAATTAAACTCTCCCCCTACAGAGCTAATCCTGAAAAGCAGAGGCTACTTCAGCAGGAAGTAGAATTTTTGTTAAAGCATGGTTTAGTGGAGGAGTCATCTAGTCCATGGGCTTCACCGTGCATCCTTGTGAAGAAGGCTGATGGAGGGTTTCGTATGTGTACAGACTACCGTAAGGTGAATGAGGTCACAATTACAGATGCTTACCCTCTTCCTCGTCTGGATGACGTAATTGACTTTGTGGGTAAGGCTACTTTTGTGTCCAAGTTAGATCTCCTTAAAGGTTACTATCAGGTACCTTTGACGAATAAGGCGAAGGAAATCTCTGCCTTCGTAATTCCAGGAGGTCATTATCAATACACAGTTACCCCCTTCGGAATGAAAAATTCCCCCTCTTCATTCCAGAAACTTATCCATCAGGCTATTAAAGGACTTGAAGGCACGGCAGCGTACCTAGATGATATTGTTGTGGTGTCTGATACTTGGGATCAACACCTACTTAGACTTAAGGCTCTTTTTGAGACCTTTAAGAGTTCCCATTTAACAGTTAATTTATCTAAATCTTCCTTTGGCCAGGCCACTATCACTTTTCTAGGCCATGAAGTAGGTAGTGGTAAAGTTGCACCTAAACTTGCTAAAGTTCTTGCTATTAAAGATTATCCAGTTCCTCATGATAGGAAATCTCTTCAACGTTTCCTAGGCATGATAGGATTTTACAGAAGATTCTGTAAGAATTTCTCAGATATTGTAGCCCCTCTTACCTCTCTTACCAGTCACAAAGTTCCCTTTAATTGGACCTCAGACTGTAACACTGCTTTTAATAAAGCAAAAAGAATATTGTGTACTGCACCCATTCTCTTGTCTCCAGACTTCTCCAAACCTTTTTCATTACAGGTTGATGCTTGTGAGTCTGGGGTTGGGGCAGTACTGTTACAAATCGAGAACAAGGAGCTGCACCCTGTAGCATACTTTTCAGCCAAGTTCCAGCCACATCAGAGGGCTTATTCTACCATTGAAAAAGAAGCCCTCGCGCTGGTACTGGCTTTGGAGCATTTCGATGTTTATGTGGGCCAGACATCGCAGGTGGTCACAGTCTACAGTGATCACAATCCTCTAGTATATCTCCAAGCCATGAAGAACCACAACACAAGGCTTATGCGCTGGAAGCTAAGACTGCAACCATACTCACTCAGAATTAAATATATTGCCGGCAAAGAAAATGTGTTGGCAGACTCTTTATCTAGAGTCTAATATTTTTATTTATTTAGGTTAGGATGTTATTTGTGGTAACCCCTTTTCACGCTCTTTTTTTTTATCCCCTGGTGTGGGGTTTTTTTTTAGTGAGGGGATGCGGGCTACCGTCCGCCTGTATCTTGGACCTATGCTAGCCTGACTGACTGCTGTCTCACTCTGAGTTTAGGGTTTGGCTTTTTGTCACGAGAAAAGCTGAGCTCTATCTAAGAGTTGGATGGTGGAGAGGAAAGGCGGTCCCATTATTTTGTGCCATGGCGGCACGGTTACCACTGGGAGGTGGCAGCCTAATCCTGAGCCTTCTCGGGGTGGGGGTGTGGCATGCAAAGAGTACGTAACCTTTATTCGGCGCATGTACACACCCTCATTTACAGGCTATCTCCCCCAACCAGCGAACCAGGTTGCTAAGAGTTGATGATGGGGCCCCGTCGTTCAACTAGTGACCAGGTTCTAGCCAATAAGAAGATGGTTTTGGCAATCGCAGAGGTTATGTGGGTACCGCTCTCCTGTCTGCCCTTGTCATTCCCATTCTAGAGCTGGTTGAAGCACGGTCTGCTATCTTGTGGCTTCTATTTCTGCCTTGCTTACCGTGGAGTGCACTATACTTATCACTGTACATAGTGTACATATTGCTGTTCTAAATTGGTGAAGGATAATATAAGTCTAAACTTTTTCTGCTGTGTTTATTTTGCTCCCATTACACCCGAGATAACAGGCCATTTGGAATCCTGGGTTGTAATATGTATTTGGTAATGGGTAATACATATTTTAAGAAAATAAGGATACGTATACAAGATATAATACAGGGCGAAATGACAGTAGTTTGTTGGATTATGTATTGGTAGATAAAAGACTGTTGAGTAGATTTCAGGATGTACATGTTTATAGAGGGGCCACAGATATATCAGATCACTTTCTAGTTGTAGCTACACTGAGAGTAAAAGGTAGATGGGATACAAGGAGAATAGAAGCATCAGGGAAGAGAGAGGTGAAGGTTTATAAACTAAAAGAGGAGGCAGTTAGGGTAAGATATAAACAGCTATTGGAGGATAGATGGGCTAATGAGAGCATAGGCAATGGGGTCGAAGAGGTATGGGGTAGGTTTAAAAATGTAGTGTTAGAGTGTTCAGCAGAAGTTTGTGGTTACAGGAAAGTGGGTGCGGGAGGGAAGAGGAGCGATTGGTGGAATGATGATGTAAAGAGAGTAGTAAGGGAGAAAAAGTTAGCATATGAGAAGTTTTTACAAAGTAGAAGTGATGCAAGGAGGGAAGAGTATATGGAGAAAAAGAGAGAGGTTAAGAGAGTGGTGAAGCAATGTAAAAAGAGAGCAAATGAGAGAGTGGGTGAGATGTTATCAACAAATTTTGTTGAAAATAAGAAAAAGTTTTGGAGTGAGATTAACAAGTTAAGAAAGCCTAGAGAACAAATGGATTTGTCAGTTAAAAATAGGAGAGGAGAGTTATTAAATGGAGAGTTAGAGGTATTGGGAAGATGGAGGGAATATTTTGAGGAATTGTTAAATGTTGATGAAGATAGGGAAGCTGTGATTTCGTGTATAGGGCAAGGAGGAATAACATCTTGTAGGAGTGAGGAAGAGCCAGTTGTGAGTGTGGGGGAAGTTCGTGAGGCAGTAGGTAAAATGAAAGGGGGTAAGGCAGCCGGGATTGATGGGATAAAGATAGAAATGTTAAAAGCAGGTGGGGATATAGTTTTGGAGTGGTTGGTGCAATTATTTAATAAATGTATGGAAGAGGGTAAGGTACCTAGGGATTGGCAGAGAGCATGCATAGTTCCTTTGTATAAAGGCAAAGGGGACAAAAGAGAGTGCAAAAATTATAGGGGGATAAGTCTGTTGAGTATACCTGGTAAAGTGTATGGTAGAGTTATTATTGAAAGAATTAAGAGTAAGACGGAGAATAGGATAGCAGATGAACAAGGAGGCTTTAGGAAAGGTAGGGGGTGTGTGGACCAGGTGTTTACAGTGAAACATATAAGTGAACAGTATTTAGATAAGGCTAAAGAGGTCTTTGTGGCATTTATGGATTTGGAAAAGGCGTATGACAGGGTGGATAGGGGGGCAATGTGGCAGATGTTGCAGGTGTATGGTGTAGGAGGTAGGTTACTGAAAGCAGTGAAGAGTTTTTACGAGGATAGTGAGGCTCAAGTTAGAGTATGTAGGAAAGAGGGAAATTATTTCCCAGTAAAAGTAGGCCTTAGACAAGGATGTGTGATGTCACCGTGGTTGTTTAATATATTTATAGATGGGGTTGTAAGAGAAGTAAATGCGAGGGTCTTGACAAGAGGCGTGGAGTTAAAAGATAAAGAATCACACATAAAGTGGGAGTTGTCACAGTTGCTCTTTGCTGATGACACTGTGCTCTTGGGAGATTCTGAAGAGAAGTTGCAGAGATTGGTGGATGAATTTGGTAGGGTGTGCAAAAGAAGAAAATTAAAAGTGAATACAGGAAAGAGTAAGGTTATGAGGATAACAAAAAGATTAGGTGATGAAAGATTGGATATCAGATTGGAGGGAGAGAGTATGGAGGAGGTGAATGTATTCAGATATTTGGGAGTGGACGTGTCAGCGGATGGGTCTATGAAAGATGAGGTGAATCATAGAATTGATGAGGGGAAAAAGGTGAGTGGTGCACTTAGGAGTCTGTGGAGACAAAGAACTTTGTCCTTGGAGGCAAAGAGGGGAATGTATGAGAGTATAGTTTTACCAACGCTCTTATATGGGTGTGAAGCATGGGTGATGAATGTTGCAGCGAGGAGAAGGCTGGAGGCAGTGGAGATGTCATGTCTGAGGGCAATGTGTGGTGTGAATATAATGCAGAGAATTCGTAGTTTGGAAGTTAGGAGGAGGTGCGGGATTACCAAAACTGTTGTCCAGAGGGCTGAGGAAGGGTTGTTGAGGTGGTTCGGACATGTAGAGAGAATGGAGCGAAACAGAATGACTTCAAGAGTGTATCAGTCTGTAGTGGAAGGAAGGCGGGGTAGGGGTCGGCCTAGGAAAGGTTGGAGGGAGGGGGTAAAGGAGGTTTTGTGTGCGAGGGGCTTGGACTTCCAGCAGGCATGCGTGAGCGTGTTTGATAGGAGTGAATGGAGACAAATGGTTTTTAATACTTGACGTGCTGTTGGAGTGTGAGCAAAGTAACATTTATGAAGGGATTCAGGGAAACCGGCAGGCCGGACTTGAGTCCTGGAGATGGGACTTAACTTAGAAAGACAGCTCATCGCCTGCACAGCCGCCCCTGCAGACGAGGTCTTGAGAAGCTGTCGAAGTCATCTCTCAACGGGCTGTAAAGAGTTATAATTTGTAAGATTATAAATTACCCCTAGGGGGTGTTATGTCAGCATATTTCATTCACTGATTGCTGACAAACTTACTTGTGTGGACTCAAAGGTCCGCATATCACCGGGGTTTATGATAAGTGACTAACTCACGACTTTATACTCAACTGCGCAGTCAATAGTAGTACATCACGAGTTAGAACACTTACCTGGGTATATGTATCTGACCCGTAATTACGCCCGGATATCCGTTGAGTTGATTGAAGAATAGTGTTCTTTGAAGAATGTCGCACTACACTCTGTTGGATCGCAACACTCGTTGTTACACTGTTCATCAATAATTGTTCACACAATATCACTGAAGAAATTGATCACACTTCTCTGTAAGTGTTTATTGCGTTTTGTGAGACACTTTGTTCTCACTAACACACAGATCTTTCTTTGTTGGTTATCCTGGCGTCAGTGTCACTCTCAGTAGAGTCAAAAGTAATCCGAAGACGCCACAACGCCCCACGCCGTCACTGCCCCCAGCACAAAGGAAAAGCTGACTTAGTACTTTTGCTTCCTTGCCACTTCCTCGATAAAGCAAAGCAGAATGTTTGATTCTTGCTGTCTTAAGCATAGACAACAATGTCCACTATCTTTACCATGGTAATAAAGTGGGAGCAGGATTTACCTTAATTGTCCTGCTAAAGTAAGAGATGTACTGTCTCTTATTAAAATACACTCTGCAACACTGGACTGCAAGGAGCAGCGGTCGCTTGACCACGTCGCATACTCGTACTGCATCTGGGATCAATTACTCGCTGTAGCAGTAAACAAGATATTTGCCCCTTCTGAGAGGGCTGGGCCCCTCAGGGCTGAAAGGGGCTGAAGGGGCTGAAGGGGGCTGAAGGGGGCTGATACCCCCCTCCTGGAGAAAATTTCTCCACACTGGGGGGCGGCGGAGGTTCGCTGCAGGTGAACTATTCATCACTTAACATTAATTTGATTTTCTCACTCGCCACCACTGCTGCTTGTCTTTTCTGAACAGCTTTAGTCTGTGTGGTTTCTGGAGAATCACTAATTTTGTTTTCAACACTGTGTAATTCTAACGGCACTAGTTTATTTATTGTCCGCTTATTCACTACACCTTTGCTTAAAACATCAACTGTCCTGATGATTCCATTTGCATCAGGATATATGGTCACAATTTTTCCAAGTGGCCATTGGGACCTCGGACCATCATTGTCAATAATCACTATGTCACCAGGTCTTAAGGACTTATGATTTTCAGGAACACCAGCTCCATAGAAGTGTTCTCTCAATGAGGTGAGATAGTCTTCTCGCCAAATTTTCTCCCAACGTTCAATCACTTTATTAAGGTGTTTGAATTTACGTCTGAGTTGCTCAGGTTCGAAATAAGTAGGATCCTCTATGATTTCTTTATCATTCATGGGAGGAACAGGTTCGAGCCTTCTGCCATGGAGTAAATGAGATGGACTTAACACTTCTAAATTGTCCAGATCATCGGTAACATAAGTTAGAGGTCTGTTGTTGACTCTATTTTCTATTTCAGTCACAACTGTACGGAATTCTTCTAAGTCGATTCTCTGACGATGAAGAGTCTTCCTTAAACAACGTTTTACAATGCCGATCATTCTTTCATAAAATCCGCCGTGCCATGGAGATTTAGGAGGAATGTATCTCCAACGACAACTGCGTTGATTCAGCATCTGTTGTACTTCTGGTTGATCAAAGATCTTGCTTATATAAGCAGCACCAGCAACAAAGTTCGTTGCATTATCTGAAATCATCAGTCTGGGACATGCCCTTCTGGCTGCAAACCTTCTGAATAATTTGATAAAGGTTTCAGCAGACATGTCAGTGGCTACTTCTAGATGTACTGCTCTAGTTGTAGCACAAGTGAACAAACAGATGTACACCTTGATGGGAACTTTGTCAACTGTTTTGGTTAAAATTATTGGTCCAGTGTAATCTACACCTGTCACCTCAAATGGAGTGATATGACAAACTCTTTCAGAGGGATATGGAGGTGGACCTGGATACTGACATACTCGCATATCGTAGTGACGACAAGTAATACAGTCCTTTATTTGTTTTTTCACACTTTGTCGACCTTGAGGTATCCAGTAGGATTGTCGTATATGACAAAGTGTGTCAGCTACCCCACCATGTAACACGTTACTGTGGGCGTTTTGCACAATCAGTTTTGTTAGCCAATGATTCTTGGGGATCAATATTGGATGTATGGCTTCTTTAGGTAGTGAAGAATTATGAATTCTTCCTCGACATCTTATAATCTTTTCTGAGTCGAGATAAAGTCCTAAAGAATTAATCATAACAGGTTTCTTTGGGGATTTATCTTGTGTTTCTAGAAATTTATATTCTGTAGAGAAAACATCTTTCTGTATTAGTTTCACCCAGTATTTAATGGGTTCAAGACATTCATAATCAGGTTTTATTCCTTTAATGAATTTAAAGACAAGAGCTGTAACTCTTAAGAGTTTACCCAAAGATGAGTATTTAGATCCATCAATGACTATTTCTGTTGTGTCTGCAGTATTTACACAACTTATTTCTGCTGTGTTCAAGCAGACTGTTTCTTCTGGCATAATGTGAGCTTTTTGCTGAGGCCAGTTATTTTCATTAGAGAGCCAGTTCGGTCCGTGGAGCCATAATTTATTATCCACAAATTTCTTGAGTGGGACACCACGTGACAACATGTCAGCTGGATTCTCTTGGGTAGAGACGTGGAGAAAGAGATAATCTCTCTGCATCTCTTTTATTTCTGCTACTCTGTTCTGTACATAGACCAACTTACTCTTATTATTTCTTAACCACTGGAGAACTGCTTCATTATCACTCCAGATCACGGTTTTTTCAATAGTGAGATGATCAAGTACTTTGTTGAGATAGACAGCTAATTTTGTACCTACATAGAGTGCTGTCAGTTCCAATTGTGGTACTGTTCTGACCTTCAAGGGTGCTACCCTGGCCTTTGAAGTAATTAGTGTACTTCCTTCAGCATTACTCATGTAAGCTACAGCGCCATAACCTCTGGTTGACGCATCACAGAACACATGTAATGTGTACTTGTTTCCCTCTTGACCTATTTGTCTGGGAAATTTAATTTGATGAAGTTGCTTAAACTCCCTGGATATTTCATCCCATGCTTGACTCATTTCTAGAGGCAAGT
Organism: Cherax quadricarinatus; assembly: GCF_038502225.1. Taxonomy (NCBI): domain Eukaryota; kingdom Metazoa; phylum Arthropoda; class Malacostraca; order Decapoda; family Parastacidae; genus Cherax; species Cherax quadricarinatus. Next base: position 23,434 of record NW_027197598.1, on the reverse strand, counting down.
TCTCATCCCATCCAATTTTGAGCTTCCATGCATCTTGCATAAGCATTTTACCCTTTATGGTAATTGGTGAGACGAGTCCTAGAGGATCAAAACATTGTGATACCTCTGACAGTAAACTACGTTTAGTGAGTGTACTGCATGATTTATTGTTTATCTTTTTGAGACTCAAAGTATCTTCCTGTGTGTTCCAATTAAGTCCCAGCATATTGTTGCAATCAGGAATTTCAGCTTCAGGGAAATCTTCTTTGATAAGTTCCCTTAATTGCTTTGAATTTGTATTCCACATCCTTAGAGGCATATTTGCTTCTTTCATCTCCTTGTTAGCTTCTCTGTATAAGGATTTCAAATCCTCCTCTTTATTCACAGTACCTTGAAGATTGTCCACATAGAAACTTTTCTTTAAGATTTCTTTGAAGGGACTTTCAGATTTCTTCAAATGTGTATTTAGAGTAGCTTCTAGTAAGAATGGAGAGGATGTTGCACCAAATAATACTGATTTGAAACGATAAGTTTTCACAGGACTTTGAGGATCATGTGGATTTTCAGGCCACAAGAATCGAGTATAATCTCTATCTATTTCTTGTAGTCCTACTCTTAAGAAAGCTTTGGAAATATCAGCCGTGTAGGCATATGGGTTTGTGCGAAATTTCATAAGCACGTCTCCAAGCTTCTCAGTTAGTGAGGGTCCGGTCATCAGACAGTCATTAAGACTTGCTACATCTTTATTTGCACGTGCGCTGCAATTATATACAACACGTAGTGGAGTGGTTTCAGAATCTTTTCTGACTCCATGGTGCGGGAGATAATGAGCTTCTGTCTTCAACTTATCTTCGACTATTTCCTCAATGAATTTATTGTCCAACTGTTCTTGTATGATATTATCATAGACAGTCAGTAGCTCTGGATTCTTCCTGAGCTCATGTATTTGTGCTTTCATTTGTCCGAAAGCCATGCGATAATTGCTAGGCAGATGTGGTGGATTTAATTTCCATGGTAACCTAACCCAATACTGTCCATCTTTATATTTGACAGTGTCCAAATATTGGTTATAAGTCTGAGACTCTTGTGGGCTTGGTTTATTTACATCAATACCTATCGCATCTAAATCCCACAACTTATCAACTGGTTCATTCATTTCTTCCAGTAATGATAATTTTTGCTGTGGTACATGATCAGCGGTTATTCTCGTAACTAGTACATTTTCCACTGAATCAATATCAGCTTCTTTCCCACTTTGAGAGGGAATGGGACCACATATCATGTGGCCTCCTGCTGTTTTCAGCAAGTGAACATCATGTTTACTTACTATATTTTGCACAAAACAGTGATAATAATCACTTCCAATGATTAAATCAATTGGACTAATTGTGTCCGTCTGTATGTCAGGACAGGCTAACTTGACCTTAGCTGCTTTCAGTGCTGCAACTGTTTCTTTTAATCCCTGGATCTGCACAGACTTAGGCAAATCATCTACTACCACAGCTTCTACTGTCTTTTTCCTGTTTCCTAGACCAACAGTGATTCTGGCTAGGTCATATGTCTGTTTACCAGAATTGTGGAAAAAACCAGCTATATCTAACTGTATTTTGGCATAGGGTTGTTTATTCAGTTTCTGCAACACTGTTCTTCTTATGAAGGACCTTTGTGAGCCTTGATCAAATAGTGTTAGCACATTGGTTTTGTGTAATTTATTAGATAACTCAACTCGAGCTATCGGGAGAGCAGTTGCTTTAAACTTATCTCTCACATTTAATGCTGTTGCTTGTTGACTTCCTGATTCTGTGGAAGTCTTCTGCTGTTCAGCAAAAGTATTTGGGCATAATGCTGTATGATGCATACCCTTGCATTTAAAACACTTCTTCAGTGAGCATTTTCCTCCCTTGTGTTCACCTAAACACTTGATGCACCTTTTCAGCTGATGAACACGTTGTTTACGTGCCTCCATTGATGTGTATTGAATACAATACTGTGCCCAATGTGTTCCATCACAAAGTACACATTTTGGAGTACGTTTATGTGTGACAGTCTGTTTACTGTCTGTTGTATTCACAGCTTGATAAATGCCTATATGGGATTTCCCATTATGTGGTTTAGTGGGAGTAGGTATACTCTTTTTATACTGAGTTGAAGGTTTATTATCCACTGGATTTGTGGATTTTTCATCTTGTCTCGTTGCTTGCATGCATGAAACTATTGTTTGTAAACCATTGCTAATTTCTTCACAAGTGAAATAGCGTTTATTGAACATAATATTTAATCGTTCAATAGTTTGTGGTGACAACTTATCTTGTACAATACCACTGATAAACCAATCACATTGTCTTAGGTCATATTTAGCACCTAGAGATCTGAGACTATTGTCTAATGTGATTCTAAATGCCTGTAAGTCTGAAAAACAATGTTTGGGTGGCTTCAAGCTTGATATTAAGACTGCATGTCTAACTCTGGCCTTGTCAGCATCAAAGTAATTGTCTGCTAAGACACGTAAGGCTATTTGATAATTGCCTTTAACCACCGGAAATGACTTAATCAGTTCATAGGGTTCTCCCTTCACAAGACATTTAAGATAATTGAACTTAGCAATCTCATCTATGTCAGTTCGTGAATTTACTATGGATTGAAAACCACTAATGAATTCTTCATAATTATGACCTTGGAAAATAGGTAATGACAATGTAGGTAAGCTTGGTAATGGGACACTTGTTGTTGTTACAGGTGTAACAGGTGTTTGACCACTAGTTACAGTAGGTCTCTGTGACAGAGTTTTGCGGCAGATAGCCTGTACTCCTGTCCACCTTAATTGTTGATTACTAAAAGTATCCAAAACATTTTTAATTTCATCCTCAGATGGATCTGATTCAAGAAATTTATTTTCATAATGTGTATAGTCTGAATTAATTATTTCCAGACGTTGTGTAAGTAATTCAAATTTGACCTCTAATTGTGTAATCTTAGTCTGTAAAGACTGAAACTGAGTTTTCAAACAAGCCATTTTAATGGTATACTGAAAATTCTAGCGCCACACTTAGAGTGTTTAAAAACACTGTACGTGGTAGTGGTGGTGGGGCGATGGTGATGATGGTGGGGTGATTGTGGTGGTGATGGTAGTGATGGTGATGGTGCTGGTGGTGGTTGTGGTGATGGTAGTGGTAGTGATGGTAGTGTTGGTGTCAGTAGTGGTTGTGGTGAAAGTGGTGGTGGTGGTAGTGTTGGTGTCAGTGGTGGTTGTGGTGATAGTAGTGGTGATAGTGGTGGTAGTGGTGATGGTGGTGGTGATGCTGGTGATGGTGATTGTGGCAATGGTGGTGGTGATAGTGGTGGCAGTGATGATGGTGATGAGGCTGGTAATTGTTGTTGTGGTGATGATGGTGGTATTGATGGTGGTGATGGTCATGCTGGTGGTGATGTTGGCGGTGGTAGTAACGGTGTTGATGATGGCAGTGGTGATGATAGTGGCAGTGGTTGTCTCAGTGTGAAGGGAAAGGCCAGCACTACACACATCACAGGTATTCAGGAAGCCTATGATATCACTGCCAGTGAGAGTTAGGAGCTAGGTAATTCAGTTGTAACTGACAGCTGGCCATTGCAACATGCAAGATGATCTCGTCATGGAAACACGAATCAAATGGACTGCATCTTGCATCTGTTATGCGCGATTCTATACAATGCAAAGGAAGTAAAAATGCTGATAGATCAAGCGATGTCTTATTAAAGTGTTCTAAGAATTCTTCAGTAAAATATTTAAAGGACAAAGGAAATAAGCAGTTGCAGAGGCAGGCTACAATCTGCTTAGATACACAGTCGCAAAGACGTCAAGAATCACTCATGTTAAAACATAAAAAGCAAAAACTTCACACGTGATACAAAATACGACATCAATAAAGGATAAATATCTCTAGAGAACACTAGGTCAACTTATTGATCCCCCTCTAGTGTCTAGGGTGTTTCAGGTTTTTCAACAGTTTGTTAAGGGCACATTTAATAAGGTACTGTACTACTCTTAACATGTAACGTCTGGTAATGATGTGATGTGTAAGTGCTCAGTATGTGGTTAGTGATTGAACTTAGACTTAAAATGTGACTGACAACAACACGTCCCTAAATAATCTAACCTCTGGACCATCATGACAATCAAACTGCTTGCTTAAACAATATGACGAATGTTACGAACCCAGAAGAGACAACTGGAAAAGTGGTTGATTGAGAACTTTGGTGCTGCTGCCAGACAACAGTACCCAGTGTGACGTCATCACACTATGTCGAGGCTGGTGAACCAACCTCATTCAGTGTGTCCACTACTGTTCACTGAGTCTGACGGCCTCATTCAGTGTTTACCTCGGCTTCACTGAGCAGAAACCTGCATACGCCTTCTGACACACTAGCCTGTATCATAAGCTAGTCCCTGAGCAGAAGCCTGCAGACGCCTTTTGACACACTAGCCTGTATCATAAGCTAGTCCCTTAGCAGAAGCTTGCATACGCCTCCTGACATGTTGGTTACTGTCGTATAAGCTAGTCCCTGAGCAGAAGTCAGCATACACTTCTGACACACAAGCCTCTGTACCATAAGCTAGTCCCTGAGCAGGAGCCGACATACACTTCTGACTTAGTTTCCTGTTGACTACGATTGGACAGTTTCCTGATGGCATCGAGTAACTTAGTTTCCTGCTGACTACATAGTTTCCTGATGGCAGCGACTGGACTTAGTCGGCTGCCCCCACCCACGACGGTGTTGGTGACGGACACTGCAAGTTGTCTTGTGGACACGATGTGTTATAACGCGGAGATAAGGGTGTCATGTGGACACGGTAGCGAAGGTGTGTAGATTTACATGGTGACAAGAGTGTCATGTGGACACAATTGAGATGGTGTGTTATAACGCTGAGAAAGGTGTCGTGTGACACTGTTACAATGGTGTCGTGTGACACTGTTACATAGTTGACACGGGTGTGTTTCTGATATTGTAAACTGATAATGAAACCAAAGAATACACTTTATGTTGTCTTTTATAATGCTCTTATTTTATAATTTACTAGTCAAGATAAAAAATGTGTATTTATGTACTCCCGGACAAATATTCTTATTACAGTTTGGATGATGGGCTAAGAATATCGTAATTAACAGGCTAGTTGAAGCTCTAATCATCCAGATTGTAATACGAATCATTTATCAAACAATAATTATGCTTGAAGCAACAGTTAACAGCACACCGTCAGACAATATGGAGACAAAAACGACTAACTGCAGACCTTCAAAAGATTCTACACCAAAGGCATAAAACTCCCTAATTACTGAAACTGAGTTCAGTAATTCCAATTTCCCGACTATGACAGTGCATAGATGCCAGGAAAAATGTAGGTCTAGAGCTGAACTCAGGACCAGAAATATGGAGAGTGTCTCCACGACACAGACTCAGAGAACGTCAAATATTACAGTCTAAATAATGCTCCGTGAACAGAGTTGTGAGATGTCTCCTATCTCGCCAGTGGAGATATACTCTACCAAAACAGTCTAAATGACACGAGCTGAGGAGAATAGCATTCTCCCAGAGCAAGAGAAAGAATGTTGCCTCCACGAGCAACAGTTAGAGGGAAGCAGGGCCTGAAGCTCCAATGCCAAGTGAACCATGCCAGCTTATTCCTGACAGCAACTGCGAAACAAGTGGGCAGGTAGTTTGCAAGCGCTGGGAGCCAATCAAAACTCTCCAACAGCTAGGACAATGTATGGTGTTGTTGCATCCTACCTACATAGGTAAGCTAATATAATTAGTCAATTAATATAAAGCATGAAATCACCAGTTTAGCAATATAAATTTATATGAATAAATAATATATACAATATTCTGCGTCCTTTCTCTAAGGTCTTGATAACACATACAGATTAAATGACAACAATTAAATAAGAGGCAAAAATAATAAAAATTGCTAGTGAGTTTTAATTATACGTTACACAGACTTAGCTATGAAAACATCTATAATGGTAGAACAGTTATTTTAAAACTTCTCTATTTGACTTTGAATACAATGCTTTGGCAACACGATGTTGATGTATGAGGAAAGAGCTTCTCAATGAACACTAAGTAAATTAGGTATTCCATCTACTTCAGTCGTTTGAGCCAACACTTGCCTAGGTCTCAAGTCATTTTGATAGGAATCAACTTGTACTGTGTTAATCAGTTGGTTAGAACAAGAAGGTATAGTATCAGTAGGCTGGTCCAAACAGGAAGACGAAGTGTCATAAGACTTGTGTAAAAACACTAACTTAACTGCTTGCTTAAACCCAACCCATGGTTTTATTGTTGCATCCTTAGAGAAAATAATGGCAATTATATATCTATAAGTTAATTTTTATACACTATTATACTGCACAAGTTATTTCAGTTAGTAGGTAAAATGAAAATATGCTACATTAATGCACAGAAAATTTCAAACATTACACTGTGTTTGCAGATTCAAGAGTTTTGATTAGTTACTCCCACACTGCTTGTTTGCTAGTCTGTATTCTGTGATATGTCAAGCTGGAAACATATCTGACCCTTCACACCTGTAGTGGCTGCACTACCATCTCTTGCTGCCTGGCTGTTGTGGAACTCCCCTCATTCCTCTTAGTGAGAAACGTCTCTTCTCTGCTCTTACCATGGAGAGTCAGTTTTGCGGTGGTAGAGCATAATATTTTTGCTGAGCTGAGATATACATCTTATCTTCTGTGGAACAATGCTCACAGACAGTTATTTTGAATTACAGACTTTTTCACATTTTTTCACATTTTGATTCAGATGCCGAGTCCAATTATCGATCTAACTTGTTCTGGCAGGCATCTACTACTAATGGTTAGGATTTGGGATTTACTTAACTCAGATTCAACACCTTGTTTTTTTTTTATCTTTTGTGGGGGACATTTGCTTGTCTGCATTTAGGTCAGCTGTGTGTCTGCTTCTTGCCTGATGCTGTGCTGTTCAGGTCTGATTCGTGTATTTTGCTGCTTGATGAACTGGTCGCTGTTTTGCTCCAGCAAATTGTACCTTTTGCCTCTCCGTTGGTCAGTGTGTTTAAGAGCACATTTTAAGTTAATATACAGATATAATGAATATTCATATTAATTACAGAAGCTATGCACTTATTTGAGAGTATGAGACTAATTCGATCATTTTTCATTGTACATATTGATAGCAATAGACAATTCTCTTTGAGTCAGTGAAGTTGTCAAAATTATTTTAGTCATTATTAATTCTTTTAGTTATAACCCTATTTTAAACTCCCAAAAGCTTCTTTCAGTGAATAACTAATCCAGAGTCATAAATGACAAATCTGTTACCAGCCAGAATTTGGCTAGGTGCTACAAAGGTAACACTAGGTTGACTTTGTATTCTCTGGTAAATGTCAGTTCCAAGAGATACCGCATTTGTACCAATGGAGATTGCTGTCCGAGAAGTCTGGAGATCTCGTTTATTTTCAAAGTTTGACTAACTCATAGTGACTATCGACGGATGTATCAAGTATTCATTTGATCTATAGACTTAGAGCTCGATCTTGTACACCATAGTAGATGTGGGTACCTGCCCGACCTTAATGAGCCAAGGAAACGAAGATATTGTTGACGAGCTACTGTTCTATAACAATCAAAGCTGAAATAATGAAATCGGTAAAGTAGTCCTATGCAAGAAATATTGCCTATGATCACCCACTCGATGTGTAACCATAGCCTATGTTAACAAATAAAACAAGTGAACATATGAAACATACTGGCAAGTAGCCCAAACCCTGAATATAAAATATATGTTAGTTCTCAGACTGTCAGATCAAACTCAAGACAGTGATGGAATGAGTGATAGTGAAAGTGTGTCCTCTTTCCTGGGTTACCCGACTCTGATGAGAGACGCGGGTGTGATAAAGAAACTTAGTCTTGAGAAAGGCTCATGCGTTTTGCGTATCTTCTTACCCCATTTATTCATGTTCCTTGCAAGAGGAACACACGAACATTAGCAACACGTCAATTTCTACGATTGTTGAAGTTAATCCATCTATGTTTGATAGTCTACGCAGATGATTAGAAGAAGAGTAGATGTCTGTTGAGGAACTAAACTTGTGGTTCACTATAAATATCAAAATTCGGCAATATTATTGTCCTCATTACTCACTGATTATCATTAATATAGACAACCTTTCAAATTATTCGCTTCCAACTTGTCATAATCTGTCCTCGGAATCATATAAATTCTAGAATTTAATTCGATATCTTAAAGTCTTCTTCTTACATATGTTAATGGTATTAGAAATGCTAAAGGAAATAATATAATTTACGAAAAAAAATATTTCAGAGTTTCAGTTCATCCAAGTCGGGAACTCAAATTAAATTTCTAGTTTCAATGTTTTTCTTTTCTTTAACCCCCCCAAAATTTCTCTAGCTGAGAAGTGCACAGAATATGTAAAATTCTTCGAGCAACGTTGCATTGAAAATGTGTTGACAATATATTCAGCCTCACGGTCTACCAACAGAGAGTCGCAAATATGGATGCCCTACGAAATGAGTCCGAAATGACACCTCTTTTAGTTTGTGGAAAGCGAGAGAAAAAACCGTGCAGATAAATATCTGAATGAGTAGGTTTTCTATATCATTAGAAATAGGCAAATTTCTGGCACTTCCCTGTGCTAAGGTGTCAAAAAAAATAGCAGTTGACTGTTTTCCTTATATTCAGCTTTAATCTTAATTTTTCTTCTTAATTAATATATTCTAAGAACACATGAATGCATTATAAATATAGTGTAACCAAGTGATTTCAATGTCAACGATGGTACTACGTTCACTCTTATAGGACTCCATAATAATTCTAACACTGTAGACAAAAGCGAACCCATTGATATTCAATATACTTGACAGTACAAAGAAGATGCATATGAGAAATGTGTCTGGGATGTAGACAATTCAGTAAGTTTCAAAAGTGTTTAAGGTACTGGGAAATTTTGAATCTTCTCAGCGAATCTTCGTCTTAAAAATATAATTGTATAATAAATATAAACACGAGTGAGCAAGCTTTTAACATCAACACTCACCATTATTCTGTTTTTCAGGCTTACCTTTTTAATTAAAAAATCAAGTCCTCAGAATGTAATAAGTGCGAGCGTGAAAAGCGTCTTAAGCAAGATGAAAGCAAGGAAGGTAGCCACGAGGAAAGCAAGGAAGGTAGCCACGAGGAAAGGAAAGAAGGTAGCCACGAGGAAAGCAAGGAAGGTAGCCACGAGGAAAGCAAGGAAGGTAGCCACGAGGAAAGCAAGGAAGGTAGCCACGAGGAAAGCAAGGAAGGTAGCCACGAGGAAAGCAAGGAAGGTAGCCACGAGGAAAGCAAGGAAGGTAGCCACGAGGAAAGCAAGGAAGCTAGCCACGAGGAAAGCAAGGAAGGTAGCCACGAGAAAAGGATGCAATCCTCGCTGGTGAATAGATACAACTGAAGTACTGACAGAAACTCACTCTACCAGGGAAATCAGGGGTGTCAGTCTCTCTAAAACCAGACTCCACCACTACTATTCACACAAGAGTCCATCGTATACAGAGAAATTAAGTCATTCCCTTCTGGTTCTACTAGAGCTACATCGGAATAAGATATCAGAACTTAAGAGAATATTAATACAGCTCTTAGGGACACTGCAATAGGGTCCTTCCTAACGGAAATAACAAGAATTCGTCAGCAACTCCTGTAATGAACGACTATCACCTAATAAAAGAATGAACGGTGGCTCAAAACGTGCTGCTGGCCTGCAGCAAATTACATGCCACACCACGGAGCTACGAGGTTATATGAGGAAAACTTTACAAACACTTCTGCGACTTGTCTCTATAAGCGGAACACACTCCTCTCACAGCCACTAAAGTTTTCATGGTACATCTGTTGGAAAAATGTGTGTGTGAGGTTGCATATGACTTAAACTTGCTTAGTATGGGCCAGTAGAACAGTAGTGCAGTGCTCTACCACTCTTATCGTCATATGTTCTTTTGAAAGAGAAAGATAAAGGCTACGTTGGATCGTCTGAACGCAAGGCTGTTTTTACGACAGTGAAAATCCTAGGATTACGAGGTGAGGAATCTACACGCACAACCTGGCTGTGGGAATGAGGAAACTGGCCAGCTCTTTGCTCCGAGCTCACCACCACCGACTGGAATGCTCTTCTCCATGGTGGTCATGTCAACCAAGTGAATGTCTTCACTGGACACAAACTTAAGCTACAACAAGAACTCATCTCTCACCGGTAGTAGGTGACGAAGCTTTCCCTCCTCTCAACACCTGTCCTTGTTCACCGCTACTGAACTATTGGATATTTCATGTTCAGAAACAAGGAAGACAAAATATAGGAGCCCCGCAAATATGCCCACCTCCACCACGGCTGCTACTACCACCACGGCTGCTACTACCACAACTACTACCTCCACTGCTGCTACTACCTATACTACCTCCACTGCTGCTACTACCACAACTACTACCTCCACTGCTACTACTACTACAACTACTACAGCGTTGAATAAAAGGCAGAACGCAAAACTGTAATGAAAGTCTGCATCACCGCATATGGTGTTATTGCAATAAAGCCAAATATCAAACCAAGAGGCATGCTGATTTCGCAGTCAGCCATGCTGTTGCTGACTACAATAGTGGATATGTGAGGAGCTGTCTGGACACAGCACTGGGCTACAAACGTTCAGCAGTGACTCAAAAACAACTTGAATTAATGGAGAAGAACATGAAGGAACAACGGAAGCAAAGAGGAATGAAGTTTGGCTTTCGTTGTAAAGAGGCTGCTACTAAGTAGCTGATACGAACAGAAAGCTGGTTTCAGGTAGGACCACCAAGGACCACCAAAACTTGGTGGTCCTTGTCAAAGACAGGAAAGGTTATCTGCCTGATGAACTTATTCCACCTCTAAATCAACATGATGAGTCCACTTCTACTAAAAGTCAAGAGAAAGCTAACCTCTTTGCCGAACACTTTGCTGCCAAGATGCAAGTTCCTGATCCAGCATGGGACCCTCATGGATAGCATCAAGAACTGTATCAAAGTTGTCAATGGTAACAATAAGACAGGATGAGGTGCATCTTGTTAAATCACTGCTTTCAACCGAGTACGGCACCAGGGAGTCTTGGCAAAACTGCAAGCAGTGGAATCTGCAGGCTCTACACTGTTTCCTCAGTGACTACCTTCAAGGAAAATCTCTAAGTGTAGTTCTTAACGGGACAGCGTCAGCAAGACATCTAATTGGGGAAGGTGTTCCAGAGGGAAGCGTGCTTGGGCAATTGTTAAGGAATATCTACCTCAATGACCTTCTTCATTTCATCCCACAAACCCATGCATATGCAGGCGATTGTACTCTCACATTTACTTATCCAAGTGAAGAAATGCCAGCTGCTCTAATCTACATCAATCACCAGCTAAGAGCAATATCAGCCTGGCTATGGCAGGTAACATTTGCTTCTGAGAAAACACAAATGATGATGGTCTCTAGGCACCAGAATGGTAATGCTGGAGCAGTAGTAAGTATGAATGGGAGAACGTTGGTTCCTGGGGACGAAGTTGATATCATTGGAGTGAAATTTGACTCCCAACTGACCATGAAGAACGACGATGTAAAGCTTGCAAACAAGGCAACCAGGAAGCTGACAGCACATCAACATATCTTGCATCTGCTCGACAGTAAAGGCTGCAAGATTCTGGACAAGGCACAAGTAAGCTAACACCTTGAGTACACTCCACTTTCTTCAACTGCCTCCCCCCCCTTCCCATCTAATCTGCGACTTGACAGAATAGAGAACAGAGCAAGAAGCCTCATCACTCGCCTCGACCAAGCCTAGATAGATCTCTCATTTCAACAGTGTGTTCAACACCGGAGGGACGTGGGCGGCCTTACTATCAAGTACAAGGCCAATATTGTCAAAGTACCTACTTGGGTTCACTCCGAAGAGAGCGAGAAGTGAGCTTCTACACAGCAAGACGGGCATCAAGCAGCAATTTCACTCTGGCTGTAACCTTCTCCAGAATATCGTGTCATTACGATTTCCTGAGTCATAATGATATCAACGAAATAAAGTTAGTTGATCAAATGAAATTGCTGGCCCACAGGTGGCTCCAATTTCATCTTGTTCCCTACCTGTATGTCTCATAATAATAACTGAGCTGATGTAGGTAACAGCTCTTTGCTTTTAAACAAGACAGGGAATCCTTGCCCTAACCTTGTTTAACCCTGTGTAAAAAAATAAAAGAGAGAGAAACAAACGTATAAAAAAACCAGACACAAATGCAGTATAATTCGATCCTTTATTAACGATGTTTCGCCCACATAGTGGGCTTTATCAAATCACAAACAGATTTATTTGAACAAAGGGTCCAGGGGTACATATATAGGGTTGAGAGTCAGGTGGAGAATGTTGGGAAGGTTGGATACGAAACCTGCACGGGATGGGCAAGTGTGTTCTTTTGTATGATAACAATGAATTAGTTTCCTAGCAAGGGACGATATGAAGAATACCTGCGTTCTACATCAAAACGTCCACACCCAATTAATATACTGAGACGCATCAGGTGCTCAGCACATCTGAGTCGCTCTGGCACTCAGGCTGCAACCCGAGTGCCAGGAATGGTTTAAATGAAGCAGAGCTTTTGAGAGTTGAAAGGCTCATACCAGCGAGAACACCGGCCCTCACACCACTTCAACCGAAGACTTGCTGTATACCAGCTACAGGGTGCCGACGACGATTGTAGGTAACTGCTACACCACTTGTGCTGAAGAAAACTCAACGTACTTTTGTCATAGGGCTGCCCCGCCATAGACTGTAAACAGTACTACACATGACACGAAGAAGGCTCACAACGCCCTTGTCATAGGGCTATAAACTTGGTACCAATGCTCACCCTGCCTCTGCCATATGGTTGTAAACAGTATATTGTACAAACGTCGACACTCCATCGGGACCACTGCCGGGTCACAGCATGGAGATGACCCGGGCCAGGATCCATCCAGGTGAACCTACCTGAACCTGAACCTTGATAGGAAACTTCTTCATCGTTATCCTACATAGCAACATACCTTGTTGCCCATCCCGTGAAGGTCCGTTTCAAATCCAACATCCCTAACATTCTCCACATGACTCTCCACCTTATATATACACTAATGTACTCTTTGGTTGTGACTTAGTCAATAAAGGAACGCATTATACTACATTTGTGTGTATTTTTCCATCGTGTCGGTATTTATACCATTTATCTACATATAAAGACAGACAAGCAAGGAGACAGACAGACAGAGACAGAGCCAAAACTGAAACCAGTTTCTCTAAAGTTTGTTCTGCACCAAACTTTTATTTATTGAACGTTTTTTTTTCCAACACGAGCCACTGCTGAAAACAACGAAAGGCAAATATTTTTTTCGGCTTTTCAGGATCAGAAGTGAATTCTGGGGAAGGAGAAGAAGGCGGGAGAAAAGTATAGAGGAGCGGGATGTTGTTGTTTATGCACGGCGAGGCTTCGTAAGGAGGAAAAAGAGGTTAAATCAGATGCTGATGAGGAGGTTTGAGATCACTTCACAAAAGCTGCGGTAATATATCAGAACCTGAAGGTGGTCAAGGAGGCAAGAACTGGCTCATAGAAGGATGGGAAGCTGGGTAACCGGAGGAAGAGATGAGGGAAGCTACCTGGTTAGTGTGAATATAATAATGGTGTACATTACAGACCAGCTGATAAGAAAGACATGCAACAGTTAGGTATCTTTATTCCAAAATTTTTCGCCTACACATTAGGCTTCTTTAGTATCCGACTGAAGAGGCTGGTGTGTAGGCTAAACGTTTCAGTATAAACATATCTAACTGATACATTTGTATCTTACTACTGGTAGGAAATGCCTGAACAAGCTGAGGTTTGCTTACCACACCTGTTGATTTAATTAACCCCCACCTGAAGAGGCAGTCAGAATACAAAACTATGGAACAATTATTCCACTTAATAAAGCAGCTACCGAGACGCTGGTGGGAGTTGGCTACCCAGTGTCCTTGTACATTCCAACTGTAAAGTAAAGGGACACATATTGTCTGTAATTCTACCAACTTTATTACACATTCCAGCTGTTGTTGGCGCACTTTCTTCTGAGTTTATTGTAATTCCCATGCATGACCAAGCGTGTCCTTAGATATTGTCTGCTGCTTGTGGGGTCCACTCCCTCACCTTAGTGTACCATACATGTGTGATATACACAAAACAGGAGAATGTGACGCTGCAGCCAGAGGAAGGTGTGAGGGTAACTAAATAACACGAGAAATTTGAAAATAAATAGAGTGGCGACCGCAGGAGAGGCACAACTCACCCGACCTTTGAATATCCCTAAAGGTGAAGTCGTCGAGTATAATAAGCAAGGAAAGTTCAGCAAGCTTAAAATTCCGTGGTGTGAATGAAGTTGATGCTAATAACTCTGGTCCTTCCAACAGCTGTTGGAACAATGTGTCTAGAGCTCACGGTTAAGTAGTAACATATGATGAACATTATCAGTGGTGATAACATTGTGTGGTCAGCGTTTATGACGCAATGGAGATTACTAATTCCCCGAGTTCATGCAGTCACAAGTTTCCGACGCAAAATATTATTTTCAGAGTGGAAACAAAAAAGGATGTAAGGTAGAAGGAGGTGGAAAGGGGGGTAGTAGAAGGAGGACAGAGAGGGAAATAAGGAATTTTGAACATTTAGAAGGTGCTGACAATACACTACATTAATAACCCACACCTGTTAAGAAGAGCTAACGGTAACTATTCCTTGTTTTATACATAAAATACAAAAAAATAAGCATGCAAAGTAATTTTCCTTATTAAATAAGTTAAAAATGCAGAAGCAAGTCTTCGACGGCGATAAAATTGGCAAAACGAATGGCAACACCGATTTTGATGGACTGAAGTTTGAGGCGTATGACAAGGCAGGAATTAGCGTCAGCCAACAGACAATCCCCACACGAGGAGCTCTCTCTGTCAAAAGACGAGGCCTGTCTTTGTCCGCATCACTTTCAGCCTATATTCTCCGCTGCTGGGCCATCTCAGTGTGACTACATTTGTTGTGGGAAGCAGGTCTGGTTGTGGAGGCGGTTAGATTATCTTAGAGCCTGGCTCTAATGATTTTGAAATGTTAAAATATATGACAGAGGCCTCATCACATCTCCCCCTCTACCTCGCTTTTACTTTATACCTTTCACTCTCCGCCTCTCTCACTACCTCAACCTCCCTCTCTCTACAATACCCTCTCCACCTCTCTGTTCACTTCCCTCTTTCTTCATCTCTTTTCTCGCCCCCCACCGTCACTCGCCCTCTTTACCATCTCTCATTTTCTGTCTCTCTCTGTTTCTCTCCCCCCTTCCATCTATCTTTATACAAGGGTTATACAAGGTTAGGGTTCCTTACTTTACAAGCTATAAGCTGATAACTACATCAGCTCATTTAAAAGCACTTTTATTATGAGAAAATAAATAGGGAACAGTAGGAATTTGGAGCCAGCTGTGGGCTCGCGATTTCATTTGGCTAAATGACGTTATTTTGTTGATTGACTTAGAGCAGCTGGCATTTCTCTCTTGATATGTAAAACGGAGTACAGTTCCTGTAAATGTGTATGGGATTCTGGGATGAGATAAAGATCACTGAAGTGAATATTGTATTAATGTTGGTAGAATTACCGACAATATGTTAAGTACAACGACGCAAGTGCAACTTATGTGCCATTTTATTGTAGCAACGTTTTGCTCTCCAGGAGCTTTAACAAGCCTGATAGAAGGGGAATAATTTCATCAAGTGGATAACCTTGTCGGTCGTTGCCGCTCTCTCTCTCTCTCTCTCTCTCTATTACATTTTTAATAACTTTTTTTATGGTATGTTTATAGCATGTTAAAATATATGAGAATATATTAAAAAAAAAATAGCTTCTAATTAGCGGTAAAAAATCCGAGGAAGAGTGTGGGAATTCGAGCATTGGTAAACCCTTCATACTCCACGAATAAGAATAATTTATAGACAACGACCACCTTCCTTGCTTCACAGGGATAATGGGATGTGTGCTAAACATGGGGTATAAGGAAACGCGCACTACAGACGTCGTAGGAGAAATGCATAGAGTGGCTACAGGACGTTCCCGCTAATCTACCTATATCTACACGATTGTAAACAAACCACGGAACGGGTGGAGTTCGCAGGCCCGGTGTTATTGCTCGCTCACCTGGTGTAGGGGCAGGTTGGCAGACTGTAAATTACGCTGATTCATGGAAACTGAACTACTGGTTCTTCCCTACTGTCCGTGTTCCCTAGTATTTGTCCGTAAGTAGGATTTAAAGACTGGACTGAGGTATAGACGAATGCGTGTTTGTCGGTAAGTAGAACTTCAGCGGTGGACGTAGGTAATATATGGATCCGTGTTTGTCAGTAATTAGGACTTCTGAGAACGCAAAGGAAATAAAGTAGCCCACACAAAAGCTTTTGCAGCAGGCATCTGTGTTTATAAACGACTTATTTAACGAAAAATACTGTGTGCACAATGTATTGTGTAAAAAGATACATGCGCAACTAATGTGACATTTGACTGTGGCAACGTTAAGCTCTCCAGAAGCAATAATGTATTTACTGTAGTCAATATTCAATAAAACACTGAATAACAGGGAACCGAGAAAACCTACAGAACAGGTTAGAAATAAAGTAATATTCTTATAAAAGGTAGTAAATAACGTGAAAAGATTTTGTTAACACAGGATGAGAACGGATAAATAAACAAAAGACTTAGCACTTAAAAAAGCAAGAACTGAAGGTGAAACAGAACGCCTCGTTCATTCTACTTGACTTCCTTCATTCTCACTCCACAGGACTCAACAGCAATTTCCATACAGTTCCCATCACTCTCCTCACTTCACATGTGGTGGCTCACTACTCAGGAGGGAGGACCTTGAGGCCTCCCTCACCCTTTGTCAATATTCACGAGAAAGTTACCCGAAGTCTCCATTAGTCTTTCTCACTAATCATTAGTCTGTAACTCTTGAGGTCTTTCTCACTATCAGTACTCAGCGTGGAGTTCTCTGACGCTTGCTTCACTCTTCAGGAGAGATCTTCCTTACGATTCCAAAGCCATTCTGTATTACTTAAGACGGTGATCAAGCTTAAGACCTTTCCCATGTTCTCTTTCTACTGAGGAGGAAGCTCCGTCAAGCCCCCTTCACCCTCTCTACTACACTCATGTAGCAGCTCAGTCAAGGTTTCTTCTCCCTCCCTCACTACAACACTCAGAAAAGGAGCTCAGTCAGGCCTCCCTCATCCTTCTCACTACTCAGAAGGAAGCTCCCTACCTCACAGAGTAACACCATTGTCCTGGATCTCACAAGTTTTCGCGATCGTAAAACAACTCGCAGAAACAAATTCAACAAAGATTTTTTTTTTTTTTTCATTTCAGTTTCTTTGATTGGAAGAGAATAATTACATGTATAATTACACTCTGTATTCAGTGAGATAGAGTATTTCCTAGTTTTATAAGAAACTGCTTATTAATAAGTGAATGCAATACAAACTTTATCTTTATTTATTAGCAAAAGCACCTATTTCTCGCAGCGTCCTTACTAATGTAGCCTGTGATAGGAGAGACTGCCGCCCCGGAAGCCATTCATTACTAACTTGAAGAGAATGGAAACAAGATTATAGTGGCAGACATACTTTATTCTAACAAACTGCCAAAATTCTTCTTATACTCGACTTGGGTTTCTTTATTGTTGAAATGTTTCGCCAAGACTGTAGATAGATATATCCAAGTGTTAAACATGTGTCTTAATCATCAACTTGTCGGTATTTCACTCAGTTTTCAACATCCTCTTATCCTGGCTCGTTCCTTCTCTTCACTACACATATCTGCTGCTTTTCCTCACCTTTCCCCACAGACAAACGGAATAAAAATTGTAATGACAAGAGGCCTTCACCTTTGTTGAAAGATGAGAGGTGGGACCAAGAGCAAGAGCTCACACCCTTTTTTGTTGCAAACTGTAATCGGTAATTATGTAATCGAATACACACATACAAAGAAACAAATATAGACACACCCACATAAATAAAAATACACAAATACAAACGGACATACAGTCATAGACAAACAAATACAAACACAAACACACACACACACACACACACACACACACACACACACACACACACACACACACACACACACACACACACACACACACACACACACACACACACACAGGGAACAAAAGCAGTACCAGAGAACAAACGGTAAGGGTACAATGACTCGTACTGGACACTGCACACACACCAGGAAAAAGAGATGGTAAAACTTTAGAGGTGGCAAAACTGTTGGAGCTACGTTATGTTTTAGGCAGCAGGACCTGCCAAGGTGTCACTATGGATTCTGGGAGAGGAAACAGGGGCATTGTTTGCACCACCAGCGAAGACCTATGTGTGAATGGGCACTGGACATTTAACAAAGGTCTTGAAGACAGCGAATGCAATCCCCATATCTAAGGAGACAAAAAGAGAACTTTGAGTAGGTGTTGCTGACATTCATGCAAGAAATAGACAATAAAATCAGTGTGGTAGAGCACTTGCAGAGGTTTCATAAATAACAATGGTCTACGAATTTAAAATAAAAGAGTCCTTTAAAAAATAAGGCATTTCTCTTATTTATTAAAGTTTCCAGATAAATTTATTTTCCAATTTTTGCGTATACTTGTAGAGTCAGTTAATTCACTTATACTGATTAAAACTGATGCTTCTTTGTTAATCTCTTACAAATCCAGTTCTTCTATTATTGTCCAGCAGTAATCTGATAAAAATAATGGGCTCCATTTTCCCCCGGCAACGTTTCTCCATGACTGAGATGTCTTGATAGAAACGTTCACCATATCCAGCGTTGACTCCTCCGCAGTTAGCCGGAAAATAATCTAGATGTGAATGTAAGAATCTTTAAAGATATATTGCTGACCAATTTTTTGAGAGGACGACAACAGTATCCCACTAGCTGGCTGCAATTGTCATCTTTAGTATTTCCCAGGAAATTGTTTGCTACTAAACGAAAAGCATTCCAAACATTTTTCTCCTCACCAATTGAGATACGAACTCCTCATCCCCATGAAGCTCGAGAATCTGTGGACCAAACCATACCACGAGCGGGGTACGAACCCGTGATCAGAGAGTCTCAAAACTCCAGACCGCTTAGCTAGTCACTGGGCCAGCTAGCCACAGTAAGATTCATCCAACTCTCTTCCATGTTTATATACACATTTTCTTTAAGAATAACATAGCATCACTTATAATTACACGCTAAAAGTAAATATATAATTAAACTTGCATAAATATGTACAATTTTGCTTGCTTTACGACTCGCGACGGGCTGGAGTTTTGAGACTCTCTGACCGCGGGTTCAATCCCGGCCGGGGTATGGTTTGCTTGCTTTGTTATATACAAAAGTGACAGAGTCTTTGCTTGCTTATTTGTTTTGTGTTTGTATATTTTTTATTATACCTCTGGAAGAGAAAGGTTAAAAAGTATATAATAATGTTATTAGAAAGTATCGATTACAACACATGAAACATATATTGCAATGGTTTATTTACGATTATTATTTTGTATATCTTATCTCTTCGTTTTTTTTGAATTATTAATGATGGGGTTGGTTGGCTTATGTAGTTTAAAACCTATCCACTACGGTGGTTTATGTGGTTTAAAGCCTACCGATTACGGTGATTTATGTGGTTTAAAGCCTACCGACTGCGTTAGAGTCATCAGAGTTACAAAGAAACAAGAAAATACTTCAATCCCTAAAATATTAAATTCTCAGCATACACTAAATAAGCCCATCAGAGAAAATTTCCTCTCGTTTAATAACTAAACAACTGTACGATTTACAATATATATTTATCAACCTTCTAAAGCCATTGAGTGATCTATGAAACACAAGAAAATTGAAAGGAAAACGCCCATTTATACAATAAGTCTATGAAACAAAAAAGGAAAAATTTATAGTAAGTCCAAAATATTTCAATTTTTAACCTAGCACTCTTAACATATTTGATGGCCAAATTTGATATGTTGAATTACGTTATATCCTCGTAAATTATAGTATTGCGTTATATAATTTTTTATAACACTTCAACGCCCCTGAGACAACTGATTTATAAATATTATTAGTTAGATTTTTTTATATACACTGTATACGTTATATACATTGTATATTTTTGCAGGTGGGTTGTATTTTACGATCATAAATACGTAAAAGTATTTTAATGATTCAAGTTTACACAGACGCAATAATAATGGTATAATGTAAGACGCAATAATAATGGTATAATATAAGATGCAATAATAATAGTGGTATAAGGTAAGACGCAATAATAATGGTATAACGTAAGACGCAATAATAATGGTATAATATAAGACGCAATAATAATAGTGGTATAATGTAAGACGCAATAATAATGGTATAATGTAAGACGCAATAATAATGGTATAATGTAAGACGCAATAATAATGGTATAATGTAAGACGCAATAATAATGGTATAATGTAAGACGCAATAATAATAGTGGTATAAGGGAAGACGCAATAATAATAGTGGTATAATGTAAGACGCAATAATAATAGTAGTATAATGTAAGACGCAATAATAATAGTGGTATAAGGTAAGACGCAATAATAATAGTGGTATAATGTAAGACGCAATAATAATAGTAGTATAATGTAAGACGCAATAATAATAGTGGTATAATGTAAGACGCAATAATAATAGTGGTATAATGTAAGACGCAATAATAATAGTGGTATAATGCAAGACGCAATAAGTGGTATAATGTAAGACGCAATAATAATTGTGGCATAATGTAAGACGCAATAATAATAGTGGTATAATGTTAGACGCAATAATAATAGTGGAATAATGTAAGACGCAATAGTAATAGTATAATGCAAGACAATAATAGTATGATGTAAGACGCAATAAGTGGTATAATGTAAGAGGCAATAATAATAGTGGTATAATGTAAGATGCAATAATAGTAGTGGAATAATGTAAGACGCAATAATAATAGTGGAATAATGTAAGACGCAATAATAATAGTAGTATAATGTAAGACGCAATAATAATAGTGGTATAATGTAAGACGCAATAATAATAGTAGTATAATGTAACACGCAATAATAATAGTAGTATAATGTAAGACGCAATAATAATAGTGGTATAATGTAAGATGCAATAATAATAGTAGTATAATGTAAGACGCAATAATAACAGTGATATAATGTAAGACGCAATAATAATAGTAGTATAATGTAAGACGCAATAATGATAGTGGTATAAGGTAAGACGCAATAATAATAGTGGTATAATGTAAGACGCAATAATAATAGTAGTATAATGTAAGACGCAATAATAATAGTGGTATAATGTAAGACGCAATAATAATAGTGGTATAAGGTAAGACGCAATAATAATAGTGGTATAATGTAAGACGCAATAATAATAGTAGTATAATGTAAGACGCAATAATAATAGTGGTATAATGTAAGACGCAATAATAATAGTGGTATAATGTAAGACGCAATAATAATAGTGGTATAATGTAAGACGCACTAATAATAGTGGTATAATGTAAGACGCAATAATAATAGTAGTATAATGTAATAATAGACGCAATAATAATAGTAGTATAATGTAAGACGCAATAATAATAATAATAATAGTGTAAGTTAAGACCCAATAATAATAATAGTGTAAGTTAAGAACCAATAATAATAATAGTATAAGTTAAGACCCAATAATAATAAAAGTGTAAGTTAAGACCCAATAATAATAATAGTGTAAGTTAAGACCCAATAATAATAATAGTGTAAGTTAAGACCCAATAATAATAATAGTGTAAGTTAAGACCCAATAATAATAATAGTGTTAAGTCCCAATAATAATAATAGTGTAAGTTAAGACCCAATAATAATAAAAGTGTAAGGTAAGACGCAATAATAATAATAGTATAAGTTAAGACCCAATAATAATAATAGTGTAAGTTAAGACCCAATATTAATAAAAGTGTAAGTTAAGACCCAATAATAATAATAGTATAAGTTAAGAACCAATAATAATAATAGTATAAGTTAAGACCCAATAATAATAATAGTATAAGTTAAGACCCAATAATAATAATAGTGTAAGTTAAGACCCAATAATAATAATAGTGTAAGTTAAGACCCAATAATAATAATAGTAATAATAATAGTGTAAGTTAAGACCCAATAATAATAATAGTATAAGTTAAGATAAGTTAAGACCCAATAATAATAATAGTGTAATAATATTAGTTAAGAACCAATAATAATAATAGTATAAGTTAAGACCCAATAATAATAATAGTATAAGTTAAGACCCAATAATAATAATAGTGTAAGTTAAGACCCAATAATAATAATAGTGTAAGTTAAGACCCAATAATAATAATAGTATAAGATTAAACGCAATAATAAAAATAGCATAAGACGCAAGAATAATAATAATAATAAGGTAAGACTAAGGTAATATTGGCGGTGAAAAAGTAGAAGGATTTAAATATAGAGAACTAATTACTAAGTATAATGAAATTACTCATCAGTACCACTGAAGATACTAAGTATCACTGAAGTTACTGCTAAGTATCACTGAAGTTACTGCTAAGTATCACTGAAGTTACTGCTAAGTATCACTGAAGTTGCTGCTAAGTATCACTGAAGTTGCTGCTATGTATCACTGAAGTTGCTGCTAAGTATCACTGAAGTTGCTGCTAAGTATCACTGAAGTTACTGCTAAGTATCACTGAAGTTGCTCTTAAGTATCACTGAAGTTTAAGTATCACTGAAGTTACTCCACTGAAGTTACTAAATATCATTGAAGTTACTGCTAAGTATCATTGAAGTCACTGCTAAGTATCACTGCAGTTATTCCTAAGTATCACTGAAGTTACCCCAAAGTATCATTGAAGTTACTCCTAGGTATCACTGAAGTCACTGCTAAGTATCACTAAAGCTACTGCTAAGTATCATTGCAGTTATTCCTAAGTATCATTGAAGTTACCCCTAAGTATCACTGAAGTTATTCCTAAATATCACTGTAGTTATTCCCAAGTATCATTGAAGTTACCCCAAAGTATCACTGAAGTTACTCCTAAATATCACTGTAGTTACTTTTAAGTATCATTGAAGTTAGAGCTAAGTATCACTGAAGTAATTGGTAAACATCACTGATACAAAAATCATTCGTCCCGTAACAGCAGAAAGTATAATTACGGTACCATCCACTGTATATAACCGCGCAACAATTACCTTTAATAACCTTCAAGGCGCATTACTACTCAGTACACAAATTTAATGAATTAAAAAAAATAAAGCCTTTTAATTACAATAAAAAGGGGGAATAGACTTTT
>NW_027197597.1:15000-52500 GCF_038502225.1 Cherax quadricarinatus | reverse complement strand
CTGGAGAGGCTGGACATGTGGTCCAGTAACTGGCTCCTCGAATTCAATCCAGCCAAATGCAAAGTCATGAAGATTGGGGAGGGGCAAAGAAGACCGCCAGACAGAATATAGGCTAGGTGGACAAAGACTACAGACCTCACTCAGGGAGAAAGACCTTGGGGTGACCATAACACCGAGCACATCACCGGAGGCACACATCAACCAAATAACCGCTGCAGCATACGGGCGCCTGGCAAACCTGAGAATAGCGTTCCGATACCTTAATAAGGAATCGTTCAAGACACTGTACACTGTGTATGTTAGACCCATACTGGAGTATGCAGCACCAGTCTGGAACCCACACCTGGTCAAGCACGTCAAGAAGTTAGAGAAAGTACAAAGGTTTGCAACAAGGCTAGTCCCAGAGCTCAAGGGAATGTCATGAGGAAAGGTTAAGGGAAATCGGACTGACGACACTGGAGGACAGAAGGGTCAGGGGAGACATGATAACGACATACAAGATACTGCGGGGAATAGACAAGGTGGACAGAGATAGGATGTTCCAGAGAGGGGACGAGGGGACACAGGGACAAGGGGTCACAACTGGAAGCTGAAGACTCAGACGAGTCACAGGGACGTTAGGAAGTATTTCTTCAGTCATAGAGTTGTCAGCAAGTGGAATAGCCTAGCAAGTGAAGTAGTTTACCTGGAGTTTACCTGGAGAGAGTTCCTGGGGTCAACGCCCCGCGGCCCTCTGGTGACCAGGCCTCCTTAGGTCAGTGTCCCAGGATGCGACCCACACCAGTCGACTAACACCCAGGTACCCATTTTACTGATGGGGAACATAGACAACAGGTGGAAAGAAACACGTCCAATGTTTCTACTCTGGCTGGGAATCGAACCCAGGCCCTCACCGTGTGAAGCGAGAGCGTTAACCACCAGGCCACCAGAGCCCTCCAGGCCACCAGAGACAGGCAGGAACCATACATAGTTTTAAGAAGAGGTATGACAAAGCTCAGGAAGCAGAGAGAGAGAGGATCCAGTAGCGATCAGTGAAGAGGCGGGGCCAGGAGCTGAGTCTCGACCCCTGCAACCACAATTAGGTGAGTACAATTAGGTGAGTACACAGACACAGATGAGTCAGAGAGATATTAGGAACTATTTCTTTAGTCATAGAGTTGTCAGGCAGTGGAATAGCCTAGAAAGTGATGTAGTGGAGGCAAGAACCATATATAGTTTTAAGACGAGGTATGATAAAGCTCATGGAGCGGGAAGAGAGAGGACCCAGTAGCAACCGGTGAAGAGGCGGGGCCAGGAGCTAGGACTCGACTCCTGCAGCCACAAATAGGTGAGTACACACACACACACACACACACACACATATATATATATATATATATATATATATATATATATATATATATATATATATATATATATATATATATTATATATATATATATATATATATATATATATATATATATATATATATATATAAACCCAGGTGTTGCACATGTGTCTGATTCATCATCTGATGAGGTTCTTGGGTCACTAAGCTGTCACAGTCGTGGAGGTGGAAGCAACGCAGAGGAATTCATTTAGGAGAACGAAAAAAGGCTTTACATAGAAGAGTAACTTACCGAGACCTTCGTCAGTGGCATTTGTGGTTGATATGAGAATTACTGCTCACCAGAGGCCCTTGATCAAGTGGTCCAGGTTTTAAAGGTGGTTATAAATGAAATTGGTGAACCGAAAAACGTTTTTGCAGTTATAGACAAGTTACCTATGGTACGTTACGTAAATGGCTACAAGAACAACAGATGTAAACAAACCATACCAAGGGTGAGGTTTGAACCCGCGGTCAGAGAGTCTCAAACTCCAGACCGTCGCGTTAGCCACTGGGCCAGCTAGCTTCAATAAGATTTATCCAACTAGGTATATTTCTCTCTGACCGCGGGTTCAAACCCCACCCGTGGTATGGTTTGTAATCGTGTCATTACGATTTCGTGAGTCACAATAGATGTAACTTATGGGTATGTAGGTGGGTCTTGATCTTGTTTTTAGAACACTTTCAAAGATTTTTATGATGTAGGACGTTAGTGCTATCGATCTGCAGTTCTTTGCAATTGCTTTACTGCCACCTTAGTGGAGTGGGGGTGTGTCTGTTGTTTTAGCGAGTATGGGAAGACCCCTGTGTCCATGCTCCCTCTCCATGGAATGCTAAAGGCACGTGATAGGGGCTTCTTGCAATTCTTGATGAACACGGAGTTCCATGAGTCTAGGCCTGGGGCAGAGTGATGGACATGTCATTTATTGCTTTTGCAAAGTCCTCTGGTGTTAGGATAACATCAAAAATTCTTGAATTAACCAAATTTTGAGTACCTGTCATAAAAAATTTAATTTAGATTGTCGATCCTTAGTCTGATTAATGGCTCAATAAACTCTGAGTCATAATGGGACTTCAGGATCTCACTCATTTCTTTGCTGTCATTAACTCCCATCTCGTCCAAGCTGGGGTCCAGTACTAGATGTGGTTTTTGCCCTAGATTTCTCATAAGAAAAGAAGTATGTTCTTCATTTTCATTTTTGGCTTTAAGTTCTTCATGTGTTTCTAGTCTCCTGTATGATTCCTTAAGCTTAATTCGATATTTGCTATTTCTCTAACCAGTGCCTCCTTTCGTATTTCAGATGTACTTGACCCCTTTCAGCAACTCTGTGATTCGTCTCCTTCGCCTGTAGAGGGAGCATCTCTCTCTTTCTACTTTACATCTTTTCTTTTTTCCTTAAAGGAATGTACCTTGAGCATACCTGAAGTGCCATAGTGTTAATTCTTTCTAGACAAAGGCTCTGATCCATGTTGTTTAGGATATCTTCTCAGATTGTTTCATTAAGGATATGGTTGATTTGATCCCACTGTATGTTTTCTTATTGAAGTTGATTTTGGTGAAGGTGCCCTCACAACCGATCTCAGTGAACGAGTGAACGCGAACGGTGAACATTTCTCCTCTCTTTCATCCTGAAACTGTGGAAGACGGCTCGTGGGTTAAAAATACGAGAACTCAAAATATAAATACAGTTAGTGTGTATTCCAGTTCATGGAAGGTGCCTAGATACCGTTAAGGAGCTCTTGATTCAAAGAAATGAGCCACTTCTCTCTTTGATCGAATCTGATTGCTTCACCTTTTCCCAAACGCTGCATGGACTCCACGAGTCATATCTTCATTGCAAGAAATGAAAGCAGAAATAAAAACACTAGACAATACCAGGAAATTAGTTATTTATAACTAACCAAAATATTTGTAATTCTTTCTAGTTTGGCCTCAAGCAAGAAAAAGTAACTACGGATGCTGACATGAAGTTGCTGGTCTGTCTATTTAAGAATAAAACCCACGTGCAACACCTGGTTAACAAACCATGGCAAGAGAGTCGTAAAACTCACAGGCCAGTGCTAGGAATCGGTCTCTATGGGTTGAAACCCGAACCCGTTCCTGGGTATCTTTACCAGCCACAGTCAAGATACCCAGCGGTTACACATGATGGTTGCTATGGACGACACATTTGTTTTTGGTTAGAATGATTGAAGTGGTGGTGGTTTTGGTTAGAATGATGGAAGTGGTGGTGGTTTTGGTTAGAATGATGGAAATGGTGGTGGTTTTGGTTAGAGTGATGGAAATGGTGGTGGTTTTGGTTAGAGTGATGGAAATGGTGGTGGTTTTGGTTAGAATGATGGAAATGGTGG
Organism: Cherax quadricarinatus; assembly: GCF_038502225.1. NCBI lineage: Eukaryota > Metazoa > Arthropoda > Malacostraca > Decapoda > Parastacidae > Cherax > Cherax quadricarinatus. Next base: position 48,779 of record NW_027197597.1, on the reverse strand, counting down.
TGGTTTTGGTTAGAATGATGGAAGTGGTGGTGATTTTGGTTAGAATGATGGAAGTGGTGGTGGTTTTGGTTAGAATGATGGAAGTGGTGGTGGTTTTGGTTAGAGTGATGGAAATGGTGGTGGTTTTGGTTAGAGTGATGGAAGTGGTGGTGGTTTTGGTTAGAATGATGGAAGTGGTGGTGGTTTTGGTTAGAATGATGGAAATGGTGGTGGTTTTGGTTAGAATGATGGAAGTGGTGGTGGTTTTGGTTAGAATGATGGAAGTGGTGATGGTTTTGGTTAGAATGATGGAAGTGGTGGTGGTTTTGGTTAGAATGATGGAAGTGGTGATGGTTTTGGTTAGAGTGATGGAAATGGTGGTGGTTTTGGTTAGAATGATGGAAGTGGTGGTGGTTTTGGTTAGAGTGATGGAAATGGTGGTGGTTTTGGTTAGAATGATGGAAGTAGTGGTGGTTTTGGTTAGAATGATGGAAGTGGTGGTGGTTTTGGTTAGAATGATGGAAATGGTGGTGGTTTTGGTTAGAGTGATGGAAATGGTGGTGGTTTTGGTTAGAGTGATGGAAATGGTGGTGGTTTTGGTTAGAATGATGGAAGTAGTGGTGGTTTTGGTTAGAATGATGGAAGTGGTGGTGGTTTTGGTTAGAATGATGGAAGTGGTGGTGGGTTTGGTTAGAATGATGGAAGTGGTGGTGGTTTTGGTTAGAATGATGGAAGTGGTGGTGGTTTTGGTTAGAATGATGGAAATGGTGGTGGTTTTGGTTAGAATGATGGAAGTGGTGGTGGTTTTGGTTAGAATGATGGAAGTGGTGATGGTTTTGGTTAGAATGATGGAAGTGGTGGTGGTTTTGGTTAGAATGATGGAAGTGGTGATGGTTTTGGTTAGAGTGATGGAAATGGTGGTGGTTTTGGTTAGAATGATGGAAGTGGTGGTGGTTTTGGTTAGAGTGATGGAAATGGTGGTGGTTTTGGTTAGAGTGATGGAAATGGTGGTGGTTTTGGTTAGAATGATGGAAGTAGTGGTGGTTTTGGTTAGAATGATGGAAGTGGTGGTGGTTTTGGTTAGAATGATGGAAATGGTGGTGGTTTTGGTTAGAGTGATGGAAATGGTGGTGGTTTTGGTTAGAGTGATGGAAATGGTGGTGGTTTGGTTAGAATGATGGAAGTAGTGGTGGTTTTGGTTAGAATGATGGAAGTGGTGGTGGTTTTGGTTAGAATGATGGAAGTGGTGGTGGTTTTGGTTAGAATGATGGAAGTGGTGGTGGTTTTGGTTAGAATGATGGAAGTAGTGGTGGTTTTGGTTAGAATGATGGAAGTGGTGGTGGTTTTGGTTAGAATGATGGAAGTGGTGGTGGTTTTGGTTAGAATGATGGAAGTGGTGGTGGTTTTGGTTAGAATGATGGAAGTGGTGGTGGTTTTGGTTAGAATGATGGAAATGGTGGCTAGTTTTCTTAAATGCTGATCGGATATGTGGCAGGCTGGAGTAGCAACTCCAAGAGAATGTTAGATTAGGTTAGGGAAGGTTTGTCAGAAAACAGGACTAGTGCTTCCTGACGCCGGTCTTAGTCAGATGATGACTCGCCGTTGGAGCTTATGATCATCTGACCGAGGCCTTCCACTGGCATACCAGTCCACCACTTTAAACTTTATGGTCATAGTTATAACCATATAGTTTTTTGTAGAACAAATGTTTACCGGGACAACTTTTCGCTCTTTGTAATACTGTACCAGATATGAAGATCCACACAGAGCGAAAAGTTGCTCCAGTGATACCTTAAGTTTCTCTTCGCAACTCTACCGTGTGTGGAGAAGGTTAACTCACTCTCCTATAGTGTATTTTAAAATACAGTAGATTACAGTAATGCAATATAAATATCATTATTATTTATAAACAGTACAAACACATTATATGAACCTTAGTTAATGGTACTTCATACACTATGCAGGATTTGCTACAATTTGCTAATGTTAATTAGTGAATGCGGGGACACGTGAATGTTGAAAGAGCTAATGTATGGCCGTGGGCGGAATCATCATTCAGTTGATGAGAGACTGTCATCACTGAACCTTCATTTGGGTAAAACTATTAAAAATGCTATTGATGTCACTGTTGATGCTGCTGCTGCTACTACTGTTACTGCTACTACTTTTGCTGCTACTACTACCAAGACTAAACAACAACAACAACAACAACATCAACAACAACAACAACAACTACTACTACTAACTGCTACCACTGCTACTATTACGGTGGCCCGTGGTCTGGTGGCAAAAACTCTCGCTTCACACGGTGAGGGTCCGGGTTCGATTTCCGGCAAAGGGGTGGAAACATCGGACGTGTTTCCTTACACCGGTTGTCTATGTTCACCCATTAGTAAAATGGGTACCTGGCTGTTAGTCGACTGGTGTGGGTCGCGTCCCGGTATAAAACTGACCTAATGTGCCCGAAATGCTCTGCATAACAAGCGGCTTGGTATATAGTAGTATGTTATTGATGTCAGCTAGGACTGTATACCTTGTATATGTACTTGTAGTAAATAAAAAATTATTATTATTATTATTATTATTATTATTATTATTATTATTATTATTATTATTATTATTATTATTATTATTACTATCATTATTATTATTATTATTATTATTATTATTACTGCTAATACTACTACTACTACTACTGTTACTACTACTGCTTTTACTATTCCCACCACCACTACTACTACTACCACTACTAGACAACACCAATAATAACTACAACACCTAGTACTAGTACTACTTCTACTATTACTACTACTACTACTACTTCCATTACTACAACTACTACCACTACTATGACATGTACTACTGCTACAACTAGTACTACGAATTCTACTACAACCATTACTAACACGTCTATTACTACTTCAACGATAACTACGACTATCATTCAATCCGCACCAGAAAACCTCCTGAGTCACTCAGGCTGCGGCCAGAGGGCCAGGAATGACTCACATGGAGCATTATTCTTGAGAACTGAAGCCTCAAGCCAGCGGAACACACCTGAGATACCAGAGATTTAACCCTATTATTAATAACACTATTTCAAGACAGTGATAATTTAAATAGGAAAATTGGCAGCCTTATCTTCCCTATTTCTTCGGTCCCATTATTTTTCTCTATCTACCTTTACCTTCTCTTTCTTCCATTTCTTATTCTATTCTTTTTAAGTCTCTCGACACCTTGTATCTTGTATTACTTGAGCATAAAGAGTCCAGGGACTTGATAGGGGGACTAGAGAGACGTGGAGGGAGGGGGGGGGATGAAGACGGAGGGGAAGATGGAGGGGAAGATGGATGGGAAGATGGAGGGGAAGATGGAGGGGACGATGGAGGTAGAGGATGAAGAAGGGAGGTAGGAGAAATGATGGGTTGTGGGTGTGACTTTCTACACCCACTGTCTTAAAGCGATTCGGATAATACTAAGGGTTGACTCCCCTAGTATTATCCAGACCAATTTTTATCGACCCAGACAGTGAGCTGAAGGTCTGGAGCTGTCGTCACTATGTGGGGGCTGGGAAGACCGGGGCTGTCGTCACTATGTGGGGGCTGGGAAGACCGGGGCTGTCGACCCTATGTGGGGGCTGGGAAGACCGGGGTTGTCGTCACTACGTGGGGGCTGGGAAGACCGGGGCTGTCGTCACTACGTGGGGGCTGGGAAGATCGGGGCTGTCGCCACTACGTGGGGCTGGGAAGACCGGGGCTGTCGCCACTACGTGGGAGCTGGGAAGACCGGGGCTGTCGCCACTACGTGGGGGCTGGGAAGACCGGGGCTGTCGCCACTACGTGGGGGCTGGGAAGACCGGGGCTGTCGCCACTACGTGGGGGGTGGGAAGACCGGGGCTGTCGCCACTACGTGGGAGCTGGGAAGACCGGGGCTGTCGCCACTACGTGGGGGCTGGGAAGACCGGGGCTGTCGCCACTACGTGGGGGCTGGGAAGGCCGGGGCTGTCGCCACTACGTGGGGGCTGGGAAGACCGGGGCTGTCGTCACTACGTGGGGCTGGGAAGACCGGGGCTGTCGTCACTACGTGGGGCTGGGAAGACCGGGGCTGTCGTCACTACGTGGGGGCTGGGAAGACCGGGGCTGTCGCCACTACGTGGGGGCTGGGAAGACCGGGGCTGTCGCCACTACGTGGGGGCTGGGAAGACCGGGGCTGTCGTCACTACGTGGGGGCTGGGAAGACCGGGGCTGTCGCCACTACGTGGGGGCTGGAAGACCGGGGCTGTCGCCACTACGTGGGGGCTGGGAAGACCGGGGCTGTCGCCACTACGTGGGGGCTGGGAAGACCGGGGCTGTCGCCACTACGTGGGGGCTGGGAAGACCGGGGCTGTCGCCACTACGTGGGGGCTGGGAAGACCGGGGCTGTCGCCACTACGTGGGGGCTGGGAAGACCGGGGCTGTCGTCACTACGTGGGGGCTGGGAAGACCGGGGCTGTCGCCACTACGTGGGGGCTGGGAAGACCGGGGCTGTCGCCACTACGTGGGGGCTGGGAAGACCGGGGCTGTCGCCACTACGTGGGGGCTGGGAAGACCGGGGCTGTCGCCACTACGTGGGGGCTGGGAAGACCGGGGCTGTCGCCACTACGTGGGGGGTGGGAAGACCGGGGCTGTCGCCACTACGTGGGGGCTGGGAAGACCGGGGCTGTCGCCACTACGTGGGGGCTGGGAAGACCGGGGCTGTCGCCACTACGTGGGGGCTGGGAAGACCGGGGCTGTCGCCACTACGTGGGGGCTGGGAAGACCGGGGCTGTCGCCACTACGTGGGGGCTGGGAAGACCGGGGCTGTCGCCACTACGTGGGGGCTGGGAAGACCGGGGCTGTCGCCACTACGTGGGGGCTGGGAAGACCGGGGCTGTCGTCACTACGTGGGGGCTGGGAAGACCGGGGCTGTCGCCACTACGTGGGGGCTGGGAAGACCGGGGCTGTCGCCACTACGTGGGGGCTGGGAAGACCGGGGCTGTCGCCACTACGTGGGGGCTGGGAAGACCGGGGCTGTCGTCACTACGTGGGGGCTGGGAAGACCGGGGCTGTCGCCACTACGTGGGGGCTGGGAAGACCGGGGCTGTCGCCACTACGTGGGGGCTGGGAAGACCGGGGCTGTCGCCACTACGTGGGGGCTGGGAAGACCGGGGCTGTCGCCACTACGTGGGGGCTGGGAAGAGCATCTGCTAAGCTTTTAAAATAAAATGATTTTTATTGTCAATTCTTTGGCTCATTTTTACTGTAGTTTTTCGTAAATAAAATCCCCATAAAGAAGAGTGTTTTAAAGTTAGTTCTCTCTCTCTCTCTCTTTCTCTCTCTCTCTCTCTCTCTCTCTCTCTCTCTCTCTCTCTCTCTCTCTCTCTCTCTCTCTCTCTCTCTCTCTCTCTCTCTCTCTCTGTATACATAATTTTTTTTCTCAACAAGTCGGCCGTCTCCCACCGAGGCAGGGTGACCCAAAAAGAAAGAAAATCCCCAAAAAGAAAATACTTTCATCATCATTCAACACTTTCACCACACTCACACATTATCACTGTTTTTGCAGAGGTGCTCAGAATACAACAGTTTAGAAGTATATACGTATAAAGATACACAATATATCCCTCCAAACTGCTAATATCCAGAACCCCTCCTTCAGAATGCAGGCATTGTACGTCCCATTTCCAGGACTCAAGTCCGGTTATATAAAATAACCGGTTCCCTTGAATCTCTTCACTAAATATTACCCTGCTCACACTCCAACAGTTCGTCAGGTCCCAAATACCATTTGTCTCCATCCACTCCTATCTAACATGCTCACGCACGCTTGCTGGAAGTCAAAGCCCCTCGCCCACAACACCTCCTTTACCCCCCTCCCTCCAGCCTTTTCGAGGACGACCCCTACCCCGCCTTCCTTCCCCTACAGATTTATACGCTCTCCATGTCATTCTACTTTGATCCATTCTCTCCAAATGACCAAATCACCTCAACAACCCTCTGCAGCCCTCTGACTAATACTTTTATTAACTCCACACCTTCTCCTAATTTCCACACTCCGAATTTTCTGCATAATATTTACACCACACATTACCCTTAGACAGGGCATCTCCACTGCCTCCAACCGTCTCCTCGCTGCTGTATTCACAACCCAAGCTTCACACCCACATAAGAGTGTTGGTACTACTATACTTTCATACATTCCCTTCTGTGGCATGCAAAGAGTACGTAACCTTTATTCGGAGCATGTACACACCCTCATCTCCCCCAACCAGCGAACCAGGTGACTAAGAGTTGACGATGGGGCCCCATCGTTCAACTAGTAACCAGGTTCCAGCCAATAAGAAGATGGTTTTGGCAATCGCAGAGGTTATGTGGGTACCACTCTCCTGTCTGCCCTTGTCATTCCCATTCTAGAGCTGGTTGAAGCACGGTCTGCTCTCTTGTGGCTTCTGTTCTGCCTTGCTTACCGTGGAGTGCACTAATACCTATCACTGTACATAGTGTATATAGTGTACATATTGCTGTTCTAAATTGGTGAAGGATAATATAAGTCAAAACTTTTCTGTTCTGTTTATTTTGCTCCCTTTACACCCAAGATAACAGGCCATTTGGACTCCTGGGTTGTAATACCTTCTTTGCCTCCATAGATAACATTTTTTGTCTCCACATATACCTCAACGCACCACTCACCTTTTTTCCCTCATCAATTCTATGATTAACCTCATCCTTCATAAATCCATCTGCCGACACGTCAACTCCCAAGTATCTGAAAACATTCACTTCTTCCATACTCCTCCCCAATTTGATATCCATTTTTTCTTTATCTAAATCATTTGATACCCTCATCACCTTACTCTTTTCTATGTTCACTTTCAACTTTCTACCTTTACACACACTCCCAAACTCATCCACTAACTTTTGCAAGTTTTCTTTAGAATCTCCCATAAGCACAGTATCATCAGCAAAAAGCAACTGTGTCACTTCCCATTTTGTATTTAATTCCCCATAATTTAATCCCACCCCTCTCCCGAACACCCTAGCATTTACTTCTTTTACAACCCCATCTATAAATATATTAAACAACCATAGTGACATTACACATCCCTGTCTAAGACCTACTTTTACTGGGAAGTAGTCTCCCTCTCTTCTACACATATATCTATATCTATCTATCTATCTACATATATATATATATATATATATATATATATATATATATATATATATATATATATATATATATATATATATATATATATATATATATATATATATATATATATATATATATATATATATATAGCCGGGGATCGACTCCCCGATATTTTAGCAATCCTTCCGAAAAGTCTGTAAAAATTCCGAAATGCCTTAGTCCACTTGGCATCAATGCTTCAAACATCAGGTGCCTGGTACCACTGCATGTCCAATAAAAAGTTTTAAGAATAAGTAATACAGGAGTTTACATTGACCGTTTTCTATTAACTGACAGGCGGGGCCAGTAGCCATGATTCGACCCATGCAACCACAACAAGGTGAGTACAGCTAGTCGAGTACACACACATAAATTCACAAAGTCGTATATTTAGTACAGCAGTATAAAGAGATTTGTTGTATGATACAGTGGAAGGTGCATTTAGTTGTATGATGTAGCGGAAGGCGTAGTTTGTTGGAGACAGGCTATTTGTCTGCCACCAGGGGCTGACTGCAGCACTCTTAAATACCTGCTTGAATTTCAGCACTAGTACCACCTCTACCACAACTACCAGCGCTATTACTACCACCACCACCACAAGCTGTCACCACCACTACCACCACACCTATCACCATCACCACCACTACCATCACAACGTATCACCACCACCACCACAACCATTACACCCTATCATCATCACCACCACCATCACTATCAGCACAACCTATCATCACCCACCCACCACCACCACCACCACCACCACCACCACCACCACCACCACCACCATCACCACCACCACCATCATCACTTTCTATCTCGACCGCAACAATTAATTTACCACAAACTAATATACACCATACATTTTTTACTGCCACTTTATTTCTCTTATTATTGTTCTTTTTCGTAACTCTAGACGTTAAAAAATACAGGAAACTTTAAATCTGATCTCAAAATTACATTTACAGTGCATATATGTAATATAAAATGTAATTTGCACCTTAGAAAATATATTCAATTAAATAATGTATATATATATATATATATATATATATATATATATATATATATATATATATATATATATATATATATATATATATATACATATATATATATATATATATATATATATATATATATATATATATATATATATATATATATATATATATATATATATATATATATATATATATATATGCATAGATAGATAGATAGATAGATAGATAGATAGATAGATAAGCCGTGTATATAGGCTGAGACATAAGCCTCTCAGTATAATAACCACAGAGATATACATCTCTGTGTATTTACACTGAGATATATATACCCTTCAAGTTGACTGTACACAGATATACATTTTCTGTTATACACAGCTATACACCTGTCGGTATATATATGTAGATTTATATACTTCACGATGAATATACACAGTTATGCACCTCACAGCGAATATACGTTACAAACAGAAGAGACGAGGCGAAATATCAACTGATCCATGAATCACACACAACAAATCCAAACCATATAAATCCCAATCATATAAATCCTATTTATATCCTCATTGTATAAATCATATTCCAAACGTCCACGTGACAATTCACATAACACAATTCCACCTGCTGGGAGCATAATTCGTAAAGTATATTTCATAATTCATGGTCCATGATTCACGTCCTGTAATTAATATCATTTAGTTCACCTCGTCAATGGAGGCTGCCATGTTTCTGGTAAAGGGTTCTTGATTCAAGGAACTGGAGCTTGGTTCAACGCTAACACTATGCTCACTAGTTCACCGTATCTAGTAAACTTCCACTGCGACCACTAGGCCATCATTTTATCCACTAGATCACCACTGTCCCCACTAGAATAGAAATGTACTCACCAGATCGCCACTGTACTACTAGACTAGAATTGTGCCCACTAGATCCCCACTGTAACCACCAGACCACCACTATACAAACTAGACCACCACTGTGCCCACTGGACAAGAACTGCACTCACTAAATCATCACTGTACCCATTAAACCACCACTGTAACCACTAGACCACCATTGTGCCCACTAGATTAAAACGGTGCTCACCAGATCACCACTGTACTCGCTAGATCACTACTGTACCCGCTAGATCACCACTGTACCCACTAGGGCACCACTGTACCCACTAGAACTAGGGCGGTATCTGATCGCCTTTGATCTTCTAACTTTCTCTCTTGATTAATGAAAACATCCTCGGCAAATGTTTTCGCAACAGTTCGTCCTGCGATGGTCCAAGAATTTCACCTCTAGCTTAGCAATACGATTTTCTTGAGGGGCTAAACAGAACTATGGTTTCTTCTTAAGGATAATAAGTGCAGTTTACACAGAGATTACTTATGCTGATGTCTGTCCAAGTTGTTACGTTTGTGACCGTAGAAGTGTTAGTTCAGTGATATCTGTAGTCAATGTAGTTGCTTGTTGTGGGAATCAACGTCCTAGTGTTCCTCTTGCTTCTGTTGAGTGGAAAAACTGTGTGAGTGCTTGTGTATAGATATCGCCCAGTTGTTTGGTAGCTCGTAGGAACTGGGTTAATGTTTTGGCTGTTTTCTGCTCTGTATATAGTGGAGAGATCTCACAACCATGGTTTAAATTTTATTGTTTCAGAGATTATGACTTACTCAAGTTGTGCTGTCATTGTGGCTATCAGAAAGTAAATAAGATATTTTAGTTGCTGTCTGTGTTCTCCGGAGAGTTGTGTGTCTGTTTTTTTCACGTCCACATGTAAGATTAAGTAAGAAAGGGACATGGTTGGAGTGAATGTGTCTGTTAATAGCGTTAAACACCACAGACCTTCAACATAACAGAACAGAATGAAAGAACATTTAGTACTGACAAGCCACTTGCCAGATAATCAATAAAACATGTACAACACCTGAATATTTTTGTTATGAAGCCACTGGCTGGCGAAACATCACAATAAACACACCCATGAGTGACACATGCTTTGCTTTTTCAACTAGTCAGTACTGTATACTATTAATATAGGCGAGGCTGACGCCCTCTCCCATCACCAAATCAGTAACCAACTAACCATGAGAAATATCTTTTTTTTTTTTTTTTGCTTAACCAGTCCTTTACTCTTTTTTTTCTCTATTTACTATTCTTCCTCTGCTTCTTGATCTTCTTCCTCTACATCTTACTCTTCTTCCTTCTTCCTATTCATCACTTTCTACGCATTAATGCCAGAAAATCCCTGACCCGCCTCACCTAATACATAGCCAGCAAAACAGGAAAAATCAAACAGAAATATCCGAATTTCCCTTATTTGTAAATGCTTTGAAGTCCCAAGAGAGAGAGAGAAAGAGAAAGAGAGAGAGAGAGAGAGAGAGAGAGAGAGAGAGAGAGAGAGAGAGAGAGAGAGAGAGAGAGAGAGAGAGAGAGAGAGAGAGAGAGAGAGAGAGAGAGAGAGAGAGAGAGAGAGAGAGAGAGAGAGAGAGAGAGAGAGAGAGAGAGGTTCCTGCAAGCAACACATTTCTTGCAGTGGGTAAATGGATTCTGTTTATTCCTTCGACGAGTTAATTTCCGCTGTCATGGAAAATTAACAAAGATAATATGTGTGTGTGTGTGTGTGTGTGTGTGTGTGTGTGTGTGTGGGTGTGTGTGTGTGTGTGTGTGTGTGTGTGTGTGTGTGAGTGTGTGTGTGCGTGTGTGTGTGTGTGTGTGTGTGTGTGTGTGTGTGTGTGTGTGTGTGTGTGTGTGTGTGTGTGTGTGTGTGTGTACTCACCTAGTTGAGGTTGCAGGGGTTGAGTCCGAGCTCCTGGCCCCGCCTCTTCACTGATCGCTACTAGGTCACTCTCCCTGAACCGTGAGCTTTATCATACCTCTGCTTAAAGCTATGTATGGATCCTGCCTCCACTACATCGCTTCCCAGACTATTCCACTTACTGACTACTCTGTGGCTGAAGAAATACTTCCTAACATCCCTGTGATTCATCTGTGTCTTCAACTTCCAACTGTGTCCCCTTGTTACTGTGTCCAATCTCTGGAACATCCTGTCTTTGTCCACCTTGTCAATTCCTCTCATTATTTTGTATGTCGTTATCATGTCCCCCCCTATCTCTCCTGTCCTCCAGTGTCGTCAGGTTGATTTCCCTTAACCTCTCCTCGTAGGACATACCTCTTAGCTCTGGGACTATTCTTGTTGCAAACCTTTGCACTTTCTCTAGTTTCTTTACGTGCTTGGCTAGGTGTGGGTTCCAAACTGGTGCCGCATACTCTAATATGGGCCTAACGTACACGGTGTACAGGGTCCTGAACGATTCCTTATTAAGATGTCGAAATGCTGTTCTGAGGTTTGCTAGGCGCCCATATGCTGCACCAGTTATTTGGTTGATGTGCGCTTCAGGAGATGTGCCTGGTGTTATACTCACCCCAAGATCTTTTTCCTTCAGTGAGGTTTGTAGTCTCTGGCCCCCTAGACTGTACTCCGTCTGCGGTCTTCTTTGCCCTTCCCCAATCTTAATGACTTTGTACTTGGTGGGATTGAACTCCAGGAATCAATTGCTGGACCAGGTCTGCAGCCTGTCCAGATCCCTTTGTAGTTCTGCCTGGTCTTCGATCGAGTGAATTTTTCTCATCAACTTCACGTCATCTGCAAACAGGGACACCTCAGAGTCTATTCCTTCCGTCATGTCGTTCACAAATACCAGAAAGAGCACTGGTCCTAGGACTGACCCCTGTGGGACCCCGCTGATCACAGGTGCCCACTCTGACACCTCGCCACGTACCATGACTCGCTGCTGTCTTCCTGACAAATATTCCCTGATCCATTGTAGTGCCTTCCCTGTTATCCCTGCTTGGTCCTCCAGTTTTTTTGCACTAATCTCTTGTGTGGAACTGTGTCAAACGCCTTCTTGCAGTCCAAGAATATGCAATCCACCCACCCCTCTCTCTTGTCTTACTGCTGTCACCATGTCATAGAACTCCAGTAGGTTTGTGACACAGGATTTCCCGTCCCTGAAACCATGTTGGCTGCTGTTGATGAGATCATTCCTTTCTAAGTGTTCCACCACTCTTCTCCTGATAATCTTCTCCATGATTTTGCATACTATACATGTCAGTGACACTGGTCTGTAGTTTAATGCTTCATGTCTGTCTCCTTTTTTAAAGATTGGGACTACATTTGCTGTCTTCCATGCCTCAGGCAATCTCCCTGTTTCGATAGATGTATTGAATATTGTTGTTAGGGGTACACATAGCGCCTCTGCTCCCTCTCTCAGGACCCATGGGGAGATGTTATCTGGCCCCATTGCCTTTGAGGTATCTAGCTCACTCAGAAGCCTCTTCACTTCTTCCTCGGTTGTGTGCACTGTGTCCAGCGCTTGATGGTGTGCCCCACCCCTCCATCTTTCTGGAGCCCCTTCTGTCTCCTCTGTGAACACCTCTTTGAATCTCTTGTTGAGTTCCTCACATACTTCACGGTCATTTCTTGTTGTCTCTCCTCCTTCCTTCCTTAGCCTGATTACCTGGTCCTTGACTGTTGTTTTCCTCCTGATGTGGCTGTATAACAGCTTCGGGTCAGATTTGGCTTTCGCTGCTATGTCGTTTTCATATTGTCTTTGGGCCTCCCTTCTTATCTGTGCATGTGTGTGTGTGTGTGTGTGTGTGTGTGTGTGTGTGTGTGTGTGTGTGTGTGTGTGTGTGTGTGTGTGTGTGTGTGTGTGTGTGTGTGTGTGTGTGTGTGTGTATGTGTGTGTGTGTGTGTGTCTGTTTGTGTGTGTGTGTGTGTGTGTGTGTGTGTGTGTGCGCGCGCGCGCGTATTAGCTCTACCTTCTACGTGGTTCATCTCTCTCTCTCCCGGCCTTGATGTCAGTGTTGGGCTCTTGATCGAAAGAACTGAAATCAGCTTCTTGTAATACCCCAAAGGAAATTTATTGATGCCTGTAAGGGAGGCTCTTGATCCCAGAAACTGATGATGACCTTCCTTTCCTTGGATACAACCATATTACCAGTCCTTCCCCCAGGCGCTGTATAACCCAACGGGTTTAGCTCTCCCCTTCCCATGCATGCATTTAAAATAATAATAGAATAATAATAATAATAATATGATAATAATGATAATAATAATAATAATTTATTATTATTATTATTATTATTATTATTATTATTATTATTATTATTATTATTATTATTATTATTATTATTATTATTATTATTATTATTATTATTATTATTGTAATGTTTTATGTTCATTCTCTCTCTCTCTCTCTCTCTCTCTCTCTCTCTCTCTCTCTCTCTCTCTCCAACATGGTACTTGAAGTTCAACTTTGTGCTGCAGTGTTTATACAACTCTAAACGATAATTAGACAAAGGTTGAGAGAACAGAGGAGAATAATGGCAGCCTATACCTGCTAGTGAGAGCGCTCCATCTCTCAGTGTTGTGTTGACAAGCATCCTGAGTTGACGTGTACCTTACTGCTTTGTGCTCTCTTTGCAGAGTATCTTTTGACTTTAATAATAAAGAGGATGTTTTGTAGTGATGCTGGTTAATTTAAGTTGGCTTGGTTGTGTTTGGGTGTCGAGTGTTTGTGTTCGTTGCTTTTTATTGTGAGTTGATTGTATTTTTGTTGTTGTGTATGTTTTAGTGTGTTTGTGAGAGATTAGTGGTCCAAGTGGTAGGGTAAATGTTACAACTAATGTTACAACTGCTGCTGCTGCTACCGCTACTACTACTAATGCTGTTGCTACTACTACTACTAGTTCTGCTACTACTACTACTGCTACTACTCTTATTACGACTTCTACTACTGCTTCTACTTCTACCATTACTACTGCTAATACTACCTACGTTTCTCTGTCGCGGGTCATATAAACCATGTTGAAAAATGTCTGCCTCAGCTGGAGACTGATTTTTCATTTTAATCTACTATACGATCACAGGAAACAGGTGATATTGTTAATATTCACAATACTCACAGTGAAAATTGGTAATATTACAAGCATTTTTGTGATTTCTTCCTTTATTAAGAAATTATGAGTTGATATAATAAATCACGAAAATTCTTGGAAGTTCACTATTTGTTCATAGTGGTTGTTTTGCCTATTGTGGTATCACCTGTTTACTGTGATCTTATTGTATATATATATATATATATATATATATATATATATATATATATATATATATATATATATATATATATATATATATATATATATATATATATATATATATATATATATATATATATATATATATATATATGTATATATATATATATGTATATATATATATATATATATATATATATATATATATATATATATATATATATATATATATATATACATATATGTGTGTGTGTGTGTGTGTATGTGATTGTGTTTGTGTGTGTGCAATGTGCAAGAAATAACCTACACGTTGACAATAAAATACATAATATTGACCCTCAAATGAGGTCCTGTTCAGCACCTTAGTTTTAAATGAAAATATAGAGCCAATATATTATATGTTATATTGTGTGTTGTCTCTCAGCGCTGACAGGTGTTTATTGGACTTCACTAGCCATCGTGTATATTAAAAGTTATACCAGTTTAATCATACGTAAAGTTACAAATGTATTTTGACAAGCATTTCAAAGTGAATCAATCTCATGTTTCACTCTTACCTCCATTGATGGAACTACACAGATTATTTAGTGTTAATGTGAAAGTCGTGCCGGTGTTTACGAGGATAATCTGGCATTTATCGTGAAAGAGGAGAGACCTGAAACACGTCCTGTCCATTTGCCATCAGTTAGCCGCTGATCAGCGCTAGCCCAACACTCATTGTGAGAGATAATTGTACCGGTAATCTGACTGAGCGCATTTTTGTGTCCCTATCTGGAGGCTAACTTACGTTTATTGACATTGTCCTGGTGTGTGTGTGTGTGTGTGTGTGTGTTTGGAGGAGAGAGAGAGAGAAAGAGACAGAGATAGATAGATAGATAGAGTGATTTTTTATCATTATTTCTACAATGATTTTACGGGGTTATGTTGAAAGTCCCTTAACTTTATTTGCGAGCTGAGAGCTGTTGCTTGCATCAGTTCATCTGAAAGCCATTTTATTGTTATGTAACTTACAAACAGGGAATAGGATGCAGTTGAAGCCGTCTGTGGGCCAGATATTTCATCTACTCAATTGACATTATTTCGTCATTGTCATTGTGCTGTGCGGACACGTTCCAAACTCGGGTCATTTTAGTAACGAATGATTTCAGATGTAGTGATATTCTTGAGAAGGATACAACCAAAGCGTAGCTGCTGTTCGCTGCCCGTCTTGTTGTGTAGAAGCTCTCTTCTCGCTGACCACGAAGTGGGGCCAAGTGTGGTATCTTTGCAACATTAGCTTTGTACATAACAGTAAGGCTGTCCACATCCTCCCGGTATTAAAGGCTCTACTGAAATGGAAGAACTGTCTAGGCTGTGTCCGGACGGGGGATGAGTCGTCTTGCTCTGTTCTCTATCTGTCAGGAAGTCGTAGGTGAAACGAGGGAGAGGGGGTCAGACAGTCCAAGAAAGTGGAGCATATTTAAATTGTGAGCGCAATTGTGCCTTGTACGGTGTCCTCCAACCTCTACTTTCGAGCAGATGTGATATACGTCTAAGGGCTGTAAGCTTCCGAGTCGCCTATTTTGCGAGATTTACTACGTGGTTCTTCCTAGTCATTTTGAAATCAAATGTCACCCCAAGTATACCAATCTCATTCCGTGGTTCCAACACTCTCCCATTCATTCTTACCACTACCTCAGCATTACCGCGATGGTGCCTAGAGACTATCATTGTGTTTTCTCAGAAGCAGTTGTAACCTGCCATCCTTTTCCCCAGGCTGATATAGCTGTAAGCTGGTGATTGATGCAATTGGGAGAAGCTGGCATTTCCTCCCTTGGATAAGTAAATGTCGGAGTACAGTAATTTGCATATGCATGGGATACTAGAATGAGTTGAAGGTAATTGAAGTAGACATTCCATAATAATGGCCCAAGTGCTCTTCACTATGGAACACTGGCACCAATAGAGTGTCTTATTGACTCTGTGGGGGCTCCTTTGATGGGAGTGGGGTCAGTAGGGAGGCTCTATTTCCTGCTCAAATACCCCCTCCCCCACTTGGACGGTGGAGGTTCGAACCTCCGTCTTTTCAATTAAGAATGATGGCTCCATCCTCCAGGTTAACGCAGCAAATATCTACCTTTTATCTTCAGGCATTACAGCACCTCCAATTACCAGGCCGGTGATAAAGGCCGCCTGGCTAACGATCCAACTACTCTCTCAGATGGTTATTGTCGGGATCAACACGCTGTTCTCTAGCAAAATTTACCCACAATTATTCGTAGGTTATAAATTGAATCTATGAGACTATATTTCAGATAGACAATAAACTAACTTTAAAAACTGCGCTGTGGTAGTTTGTCACCTGAGGCTTATTCAGCGCAATTACGAAGTGGAGATTTATTTCACTGTCTGCTAGTTCAGGTTCATTGACTGGCCAGTGACCGGCTAGTCAGTAACTGGTCAGTTAGTGACTGAAGTCTGCCTCAATACTCCCTTCAAAGATATGGCTGTAAGGTAAACACAATAGTCTAGTTAATATATATATATATATATATATATATATATATATATATATATATATATATATATATATATATATATATATATATATATATATATATATATAAACATTATACAGAGATCGTGAACAAGCGTTGCATGATATAAAACCACAGGGGGGAGCTGAATGATATCTTTAGGCCTTTCGTGTTACAATCAACACATCGTCAGGTGTTTGCAACATTGAAGAAAAGAGGATGGCAATATTACAAGCTCATGTTGTTGTGTTGATTGCATCACTAAAGGCCTTGAGCTATCATTCAACTACTCCCGTGGATGCTATGGCTCATACGCTTCCCTAGGAATGACATAATGGACCAATTTTTCATCCTAGTCTTTCCACTTTCTGACCACTCAGAGGTTAAAGAAATATTTCCTGACAACACAGTTTAAAAATTTCGATTTTTTTTTCCCAAAATATGAGCCGTGTTTACCGCAGTTAATATTTATTAGTAATTAGCGTGTCATCCCATTTAACAATCTGAAGTGTAGCCAATTACAACCAGATAGATTTAAATGCCTCTTGAATGCCGTCCATCCTGTGTGAGGGATTATGGCAGGAAGTAAATCTCATATATAATTGTGGAGCCATACACTATGGCTGTTCCCAAAATGTAACTGTTATAAAGAACGCATAATGTAACTATTATAAAGAACTCATAATATAATTATTTTAGAGAACGCATTATGTAACTATTATAAAGCACGCATTTGAAATGTAATTTGTACGTAGAATCTTGAATAAGTTCACCGAGTGTTTACTGAGACCTCTATGATAATCTCGTGTCAGTTCCCACCATATAGACATCATATATAATAGTGTTGCAGGACACTGTGGGAGTTCCCACCTTGCAACTAAGTGCGGAATAGTGTTACCACACACAGTCTGTACCCACCATTATCATAGTGAATAGTGTAGACGCACAGTGTGTTCCCGCTATGTAACCATCATTCAAGAATTGAGCAGAAGCAGCAGTAGCAGTAGCAGGAGCAGGAGCAGGAGCAGGAGCAGCACATTGCTTTTGTAATCAATTTGGATAAAAATCAAGAGGGAGGGAAATTTTAATTAAGAATTCTGCGCACTTCTTGTGCAAGGTACTGAAACAATAATGGCAGCTGTGTTTTCTTCCCTGGATCACCGAATCTTATGGAAAATGGACATTGGGGGCCAAAAATACTATTTGTTAATGACAGGTCTCCTTTGCTCCGTACTCGTGATTATTAACCCGTGCCAGACTCAAAAGTGATATTAGGATATTAAGGAGTTTTTTCGCCCTACCAGACCTGTTTCAATGCAATACAGAGATGGAACAAGAATATGTAGTAGGTACAAGGTCAGCTGCTACATGTTGAGGGTCGTGATGGTTGTGTTTGGTCTGAGCAGAATGAGCTCTGACGAGAACCTCAGAGATCATAAAATTGCCAGAATTTTGTGTGATGTTGGTAATGGGAGTTAAAAATCTATGGTGGTGGTCCTTTATCCTGATGGCTAAGTTTGTTTCTCTGAAGTTTATGCGAGAGTTGAAGGACTTCTGGTGCGTACTGAAGATGTTGAAATTGTCCCGTTGACATCCTTATACTCCTTGATGCACTTGTATGTGCTAATAAGACACAATATGAGGTTTATGACACTGACTGAGAAGACCTCTCGTCCACCAGAAACACTCTTCTGTCTGTGGAGTGCCCCGGTTGTATTTTAACTTATTATTTCGCGTTCATTACACAAGCACTTCATGCATTCCTCCTGTAACAGACAAAACGGCAGTTAGGTCGGAGTGCCTGCAGAGAGGCTCCCTGCTATTGCAATTTCCCGTCAAGTTTAAACGTCAGTCAACTGGGTGAGAGCTTCCCTGGTTGAAGTGATGTTATGTTCCACATCTTGCTAGAGGCAGACTCACACTGAGGCTGGTCGTGTACATACATACTGCTGTGTAATGTAAATAGTTTAGAAGATACTTGTGAAACATCTGGAAATCTTTATTACGGAAATGTTCCGTCAACCAGTAGCTTCAGTCCAGTCTATGTACTGGATTATCCAGTACATCTGGATTTACAGCTACAAAATATCTGTTGAATGCATATTTACAAAATATTCTTAATATTTCTGGTATCTTATTTTCATTAATAAGATAGCTTGACATATCACATAGGTTATCATTTTGTCTATCTCAATATTCCTCAAAAAGAAGGAGTTTGAGGATGAGGGACTGATTTTCTCAAACTACTCATCTTCCACCGTTGTTCTCTGTACTGGACTGAAGAAGCCAGTGGATAGTAAAACGTTTCCGCATTAAAGATTTCCAAATGTTGCACAAATGGCCCTTATCCTGGTGGCTAAAGCTCCCGCTTCACACACGGAGGGCCCGGGTTCGATTCCCGGTGAGTGGAAACATTTCTACACGTTTCCTTACACCTGTTGTCATGTTCACCTAGCAGCAAATAGGTACCTGGGTGTTAGTCGACTGGTGTGGGTCGCATCCTGGGGGGGACAAGAATGAGGACCACAATGGAAATAAGACAGACAGTCCTCGATGGACGCACTGACTTTCTTGGGTTATCCTGGGTGGCTAACCCTCTGGGGTTAAAAATCCGAACGAAATCTTTTCTTATCTTCATACTGCTGTCTTGTATGAGGAAAAATTAATTGTAGTGACTCTCTTTGCTCTCTCACTCAGTAACATTCTGCTTGTCACCTTCACTCTGTATATATTGTAAATATTAGTGGAAGGAATACACAGGTACTTAAAAACTACCATTTGTGTTTGACTTTTGATTTTATTTACATGACTGTTCCTTGTCTGGAGACTTTATTAACGACCAGGTACGACAATCTTAGTGTACCTGTTTTCGTAATTTTGTCCCGTTAATATATTTTTCAGTATATTTTCACTGAGATAATCAGTGCATTTCTTCAAGGTTGGTTTTAGTAGTTATGGGTTTAATTAAATATTGTTAATAATTTTCATGCATGAGAACGGCTGTTGTTACTGTAAAAGTTAATTATTTACAAAAGCAAGGCTGTTTGTTATCAAGGAAAATAGCGCTTGAGTCGTGTAGTTTCTCGTCTAGAAGAGCGTGTTACTTTTTTGTGGAGTACCTTTGATATACCTTTGATGGGTTTCTAGGGATTTCCTACTCTGCTGCTCTGCCCTAGGCCAGGCTTGTCTGGTGCTTGCCTGTTCAACCTGGCTGTTACTATTGGCGGCCTGCTGACACACACATATCCTTCACAGCCTGGTTGATAGGGCAATTTACGGAGATATTTGTCAAGTTTCCTGGGGCCTTCTGGTAAGAGTGTTTCCGTCTTGTTGCAAACCTTCGCACATTTTCTAATTTCTTGACGTGGTTGGCCAGGTGTGGGTCCCATACTGAAGTATGCAGCACCTGTGTGGAACCCGCACCTCGTCAAGCACGTCAACAAATTAGAAAAAGTGGAAAGGTTTGCAACAAGACTTAGTAACTGCAGTGCACACCTGATACTGCTGGTTGTGATGCAGGTTCTGCGAGTTTTACTCCTGGCAGTAAGGTTTTGGAGGTTGTCTGAAGCCTGGTTGACTGAAGTTTCATGTTTACCTGCCCAATAAGGTGCCTTTCAGCCACGGCGACTGTCTGAGAATATTGCATCTTCCGCTGAAAGTGATATCTTATCTAAATCACCCAAGGGGTCGGCACTGAAGCTCAAATAACTGGAAGTATTAAGAGTCACTCAGGTGAATGCCTTTGGTAGAGTGAATGATTCTAATGGATTTTCTTGTACAATTGTTAATGAAACGTGTTAGGAATTAATGTTTGGAAAAACCCTCGCTTTCATAACTGAAATCCTCTTCGAGAGAGGCAGTGCTCAGGATCCTACATATTCCATATCAGAATCCTTTGATGTAGTGGCATAGCCAGGATTACAGTCTGGGGGCTTAAGCCAGGATTACAATATGGGGGGAAAGGGGCTTAAAACTCACAAGATGCTGGAAAAAAAATAAGAAATTTAAAAAAAAATGATTTTCATTATAACTGTAAAATTTCTTAAAGTGACAGGACCTATGATCATAAATACGGGAATTGTGTTGGCAATGACAGGACCTATGATGCAACACAACCTTTCAGTCACTGTTATAAAGACAGTCAAACGGTTGACTGTTGAAGGTTCTTTAAGCAGTGAAAAATCTCACATAATGCTCTCCCGATCACTGGTCAGTACAGTAGTCAAAATTATTCATTGAGAAAAATAAGAAACATTTACATCAGTGAAGACTTTAGTCACAGTAATTCCTTCCCCTCCCCCCCCATCACTTCTGTACCGCTGTACCACTGTACCGCTGTACCGCTGTAATGTTCTACCGCTGTACCGCTGTACCGCTGTACCGCTGTACCACTGTACCGCTGTACCGCTGTACCGCTGTACCGCTGTACCTCTGTACCGCTGTACCTCTGTACCGCTGTACCACTGTACTGCTCTACCGCTGCACCTCTGTACCGCTGTACCTCTGTACCGCTGTACCACTGTACTGCTCTACCGCTGTACCGCTGTACCGCTGTACCACTGTACTGCTCTACCGCTGTACCGCTGTACCGCTGTACCACTGTACCGATGTACCGCTGTACCGCTGTACCGCTGTACCGCTGTACCGCTGTACCGCTGTACCACTGTACTGCTCTACCGCCGTATCGCTGTACCGCTGTACCGCTGTACCACTGTACTGCTCTACCGCTGTACCACTGTACCGCTGTACCGCTGTACCACTGTACCGCTGTACCACTGTACTGCTCTACCGCCGTACCGCTGTACCGCTGTACCGCTGTACCGCTGTACCACTGTACCGCTGTACCACTGTACCGCTGTACCGCTGTACCACTGCACTGCTCTACCGCCGTACCGCTGTACCGCTGTACCGCTGTACCGCTGTACCACTGTACCGCTGTACCACTGTACCGCAGTACCACTGCACTGCTCTACCGCCGTACCGCTGTACCGCTGTACCGCTGTACCGCTGTACCGCTGTACCACTGTACCGCTGTACCACTGTACCGCTGTACCACTGCACTGCTCTACCGCCGTACCGCTGTACCGCTGTACCGCTGTACCACTGTACTGCTCTACCGCCGTACCGCTGTACCGCTGTACCGCTGTACCGCTGTACCGCTGTACCGCTGTACCACTGTACTGCTCTACCGCCGTACCGCTGTACCGCTGTACCGCTGTACCGCTGTACCGCTGTACCACTGTACCGCTGTACCACTGCACTGCTCTACCGCCGTACCGCTGTACCGCTGTACCGCTGTACCGCTGTACCGCTGTACCAATGTACTGCTCTACCGCTGTACCACTGTACCGCTGTACCGCTGTACCACTGTACCGCTGTACCACTGTACTGCTCTACCGCCGTACCGCTGTACCGCTGTACCACTGTACCGCTGTACCGCTTTACCACTGTACCGCTGTACCACTGTACTGCTCTACCGTTGTACCACTGTACCGCTGTACCGCTGTACCGCTGTACCACTGTACCGCTGTACCGCTGTACCACTGTACCACTGTACCACTGTACCGCTGTACCGCTGTACCGCTGTACCGCTGTACCGCTGTACCGCTGTACCGCTGTACCACTGTACCGCTGTACCGCTGTACCGCTGTACCGCTGTACCGCTGTACCGCTGTACCACTGTACCGCTGTACCGCTGTACCGCTGTACCGCTGCTGTACTGCCACTTTGTTCTGGCGTCAAGATGCCACAAGAAGTGTAGGAAGGCATCCTGAAGGTCGTCTTGTAATTCATTTTACTGTCTTTACTGTAGCAAAGTAATGTGTAGAGCAAAGAAAGTTACTTAACATGTTCACTCTGCTTTATGATCTTTATTGACAGTCCCTCCACTACACTCTCCCTCCACTACACTCTCCCTCCACTACACTCTCCCTCCACTACACTCTCCCTCCACTACACTCTCCCTCCACTACACTCTCCCTCACACTACACTCTCCCTCCACTCTCACCTCCCTCCACTACTCTCCCTCCACTACACTCTCCCTCCACACTCTCCCTCCACTACACTCTCCCTCCACTACACTCTCCCTCCACTACACTCTCCCTCCACTACACTCTCCCTCCACTACACTCTCCCTCCACTACACTCTCCCTCCACTACACTCTCCCTCCACTACACTCTCCCTCCACTACACTCTCCCTCCACTACACTCTCCCTCCACTACACTCTCCCTCCACTACACTCTCCCTCCACTACACTCTCCCTCCACTACACTCTCCCTCCACTACACTCTCCCTCCACTACACTCTCCCTCCACTACACTCTCCCTCCACTACACTCTCCCTCCACTACACTCTCCCTCCACTACACTCTCCCTCCACTACACTCTCCCTCCACTACACTCTCCCTCCACTACACTCTCCCTCCACTACACTCTCCCTCCACTACACTCTCCCTCCACTACACTCTCCCTCCACTACACTCTCCCCACTCCACTACACTCTCCCTCCACTACACTCTCCCTCCACTACACTCTCCCTCCACTACACTCTCCCTCCACTACACTCTCCCTCCACTACACTCTCCCTCCACTACACTCTCCCTCCACTACACTCTCCCTCCACTACACTCTCCCTCCACTACACTCTCCCTCCACTACACTCTCCCTCCACTACACTCTCCCTCCACTACACTCTCCCTCCACTACACTCTCCCTCCACTACACTCTCCCTCCACTACACTCTCCCTCCACTACACTCTCCCTCCACTACACTCTCCCTCCACTACACTCTCCCTCCACTACACTCTCCCTCCACTACACTCTCCTCCACTACACTCTCCCTCCACTACACTCTCCCTACACTCTCCCTCCACTACACTCTCCCTCCACTACACTCTCCCTCCACTCTCCCTCCACACACTCTCCCTCCACTACACTCTCCCTCCACTACACTCTCCCTCCACTACACTCTCCCTCCACTACACTCTCCCTCCACTACACTCTCCCTCCACTACACTCTCCCTCCACTACACTCTCCCTCCACTACACTCTCCCTCCACTACACTCTCCCTCCACTACACTCTCCCTCCACTACACTCTCCCTCCACTACACTCTCCCTCCACTACACTCTCCCTCCACTACACTCTCCCTCCACTACACTCTCCCTCCACTACACTCTCTCTCCACTACACTCTCCCTCCACTACACTCTCCCTCCACTACACTCTCCCTACACTCTCCCTCCACTACACTCTCCCTCCACTACACTCTCCCTCCACTACACTCTCCCTCCACTACACTCTCCCTCCACTACACTCTCCCTCCACTACACTCTCCCTCCACTACACTCTCCCTCCACTACACTCTCCCTCCACTACACTCTCCCTCCACTACACTCTCCCTCCACTACACTCTCCCTCCACTACACTCTCCCTCCACTACACTCTCCTCCACTACACTCTCCCTCCACTACACTCTCCCTCCACTACACTCTCCCTCCACTACACTCCCTCCACTACACTCTCCCTCCACTACACTCTCCCTCCACTACACTCTCCCTACACTCTCCCTCCACTACACTCTCCCTCCACTACACTTTCCCTCCACTACACTCTCCCTCCACTACACTCTCCCTCCACTACACTCTCCCTCCACTACACTCTCCCTCCACTACACTCTCCCTCCACTACACTCTCCCTCCACTACACTCTCCCTCCACTACACTCTCCCTCCACTACACTCTCCCTCCACTACACTCTCCCTCCACTACACTCTCCCTCCACTACACTCTCCCTCCACTACACTCTCCCTCCACTACACTCTCCCTCCACTACACTCTCCCTCCTCTCACACTCTCCCTCCACTACACTCCCTCCACTACACTCTCCCTCCACTACACTCTCCCTCCACTACACTCTCCCTCCACTACACTCTCCCTCCACTACACTCTCCCTCCACTACACTCACCCACCACTACACTCTCCCTCCACTACACTCTCCCTCCACTACACTCTCCCTCCACTACACTCTCCCTCCACTACACTCTCTCTCCACTACACTCTCCCTCCACTACACTCTCCCTCCACTACACTCTCCCTCCACTACACTCTCCCTCCACTACACTCTCCCTCCACTACACTCTCCCTCCACTACACTCTCCCTCCACTACACTCTCCCTCCACTACACTCTCCCTCCACTACACTCTCCCTCCACTACACTCTCCCTCCACTACACTCTCCCTCCACTACACTCTCCCTCCACTACACTCTCCCTCCACTACACTCTCCCTCCACTACACTCTCCCTCCACTACACTCTCCCTCCACTACACTCTCCCTCCACTACACTCTCCCTCCACTACACTCTCCCTCCACTACACTCTCCCTCCACTACACTCTCCCTCCACTACACTCTCCCTCCACTACACTCTCCCTCCACTACACTCTCCCTCCACTACACTCTCCCTCCACTACACTCTCCCTCCACTACACTCTCCCTCCACTACACTCTCTCTCCACTACACTCTCCCTCCACTACACTCTCCCTCCACTACACTCTCTCTCCACTACACTCTCCCTCCACTACACTCTCCCTCCACTACACTCTCCCTCCACTACACTCTCCCTCCACTACACTCTCCCTACACTCTCTCTCCACTACACTCTCCCTCCACTACACTCTCCCTCCACTACACTCTCCCTCCACTACACTCTCCCTCCACTACACTCTCCCTCCACTACACTCTCCCTCCACTACACTCTCCCTCCACTACACTCTCCCTCCACTACACTCTCCCTCCACTACACTCTCCCTCCACTACACTCTCCCTCCACTACACTCTCCCTCCACTACACTCTCCCTCCACTACACTCTCCCTCCACTACACTCTCCCTCCACTACACTCTCCCTCCACTACACTCACCCTCCACTACACTCTCCCTCCACTACACTCTCCCTCCACTACACTCTCCCTCCACTACACTCTCCCTCCACTACACTCTCCCTCCACTACACTCTCCCTCCACTACACTCTCCCTCCACTACACTCTCCCTCCACTACACTCTTCCTCCACTACACTCTCCCTCCACTACACTCTCCCTCCACTACACTCTCCCTCCACTACACTCTCCCTCCACTACACTCTCCCTCCACTACACTCTCCCTCTACTACACTCTTCCTCCACTACACTCTCCCTCCACTACACTCTCCCTCCACTACACTCTCCCTCAACTACACTCTTCCTCCACTACACTCTCCCTCCACTACACTCTCCCTCCACTACACTCTCCCTCCACTACACTCTCCCTCCACTACACTCTCCCTCCACTACACTCTCCCTCCACTACACTCTCCCTCCACTACACTCTCCCTCCACTACACTCTCCCTCCACTACACTCACCCTCCCTCCACTCCACTCTCCCTCCACTACACTCTCCCTCCACTACACTCTCCCTCCACTACACTCTCCCTCCACTACACTCTCCCTCCACTACACTCTCCCTCCACTACACTCTCCCTCCACTACACTCTCCCTCCACTACCTCACCCTCCACTTCCTCACCCTCCACTTCCTCACCTTCCACTACCTCTCCCTCCACTACCTCACCCTCCACTACCTCACCCTCCACTTCCTCACCCTCCACTACCTCACCCTCCACTACCTCACCCTCCACTACACTCTCCGCTACACTCACCCGCCACTACACTCTCCCTCCACTACACTCACCCTCCACTACACTCTCCCTCCACTACTCTCCCTCCACTACACTCTCCCTCCACTACACTCTCCCTCCACTACACTCTCCCTCCACTACACTCTCCCTCCACTACACTCTCCCTCCACTACACTCTCCCTCCACTACACTCACTCTTCTCCACTACACTCTCCCTCCACTACACTCTCCCTCCACTACACTCTCCCTCCACTACACTCTCCCTCCACTACACTCATCCTCCACTACACTCTCCCTCCACTACACTCTCCCTCCACTACACTCTCCCTCCACTACACTCTCCCTCCACTACACTCTCCCTCCACTACACTCTCCCTCCACTACACTCTCCCTCCACTACACTCTCCCTCCACTACACTCTCCCTCCACTACACTCTCCCTCCACTACACTCTCCCTCCACTACACTCACCCTCCACTACACTCTCCCTCCACTACACTCTCCCTCCACTACACTCTCCCTCCACTACACTCTCCCTCCACTACACTCTCCCTCCACTACACTCTCCCTCCACTACACTCTCCCTCCACTACACTCTCCCTCCACTACACTCTCCCTCCACTACACTCTCCCTCCACTACACTCTCCCTCCACTACACTCTCCCTCCACTACACTCTCCCTCCACTACACTCTCCCTCCACTACACTCTCCCTCCACTACACTCTCCCTCCACTACACTCTCCCTCCACTACACTCTCCCTCCACTACACTCTCCTCCACTACACTCTCCCTCCACTACACTCTCCCTCCACTACACTCTCCCTACACTCTCCCTCCACTACACTCTCCCTCCACTACACTCTCCCTCCACTACACTCTCCCTCCACTACACTCTCCCTACACTCTCCCTCCACTACACTCTCCCTCCACTACACTCTCCCTCCACTACACTCACTACACTCTCCCTCCACTACACTCTCCTCGACTACACTCTCCCTCCACTACACTCTCCCTCCACTACACTCTCCCTCCACTACACTCTCCCTCCACTACACTCTCCCTCCACTACACTCTCCCTCCACTACACTCTCCCTCCACTACACTCTCCCTCCACTACACGCGCCCTCCACTACACTCTCCTTTCACTACACTCTCCCTCCACTACACTCTCCCTCCACTACACTCTCCCTCCACTACACTCTCCCTCCACTACACTCTCCCTCCACTACACTCTCCCTCCACTACACTCTCCCTCCACTACACTCTCCTTCCACAACACTCTCCCTCCACTACACTCTCCCTCCACTACACTCTCCCTCCACTACACTCTCCCTCCACTACACTCTTCCTCCACTACACTCTCCCTCCACTACACTCTCCCTCCACTACACTCTCCCTCCACTACACTCTCCCTCCACTACACTCTCCCTCCACTACACTCTCCCTCCACTACACTCTCCCTCCACTACACTCTCCCTCCACTACACTCTCCCTCCACTACACTCTCCCTCCACTACACTCTCCCTCCACTACACTCTCCCTCCACTACACTCTCCCTCCACTACACTCTCCCTCCACTACACTCTCCCTCCACTACACTCTCCCTCCACTACACTTTCCCTCCACTACACTCTCCCTCCACTACACTCTCCTACACTCTCCCTCCACTACACTCTCCCTCCACTACACTCTCCCTCCACTACACTCTCCCTCCACTACACTCTCCCTCCACTACACTCTCCCTCCACTACACTCTCCCTCCACTACACTCTCCCTCCACTACACTCTCCCTCCACTACACTCTCCCTCCACTACACTCTCCCTCCACTACACTCTCCCTCCACTACACTCTCCCTCCACTACACTCTCCCTCCACTACACTCTCCCTCCACTACACTCTCCCTCCACTACACTCTCCCTCCACTACACTCTCCCTCCACTACACTCTCCCTCCACTACACTCTCCCTCCACTACACTCTCCCTCCACTACACTCTCCCTCCACTACACTCTCCCTCCACTACACTCACCCTCCACTACACTCTCCCTCCACTGCACTCTCCCTCCACTGCACTCTCCCTCCACTACACTCTCCCTCCACTACACTCTCCCTCCACTACACTCTCCCTCCACTACACACTCCCTCCACTACACTCTCCCTCCACTACACTCTCCCTCCACTACACTCTCCCTCCACTACACTCTCCCTCCACTACACTCTCCCTCCACTACACTCTCCCTCCACTACACTCTCCCTACACTCTCCCTCCACTGCACTCTCCCTCCACTGCACTCTCCCTCCACTACACTCTCCCTCCACTACACTCTCCCTCCACTACACTCTCCCTCCACTACACTCTCCCTCCACTACACTCTCCCTCCACTACACTCTCCCTCCACTACACTCTCCCTCCACTACACTCTCCCTCCACTACACTCTCCCTCCACTACACTCACCCTCCACTACACTCTCCCTCCACTACACTCCACTCCCTCCACTACACTCTCCCTCCACTACACTCTCCCTCCACTACACTCTCCCTCCACTACACTCTCCCTCCACTACACTCTCCCTCCACTACACTCTCCCTCCACTACACTCTCCCTCCACTACACTCACCCTCCACTACACTCTCCCTCCACTACACTCTCCCTCCACTACACTCTCTCCACTACACTCTCCCTCCACTACACTCTCCCTCCACTACACTCTCCCTCCACTACACTCTCCCACCACAACACTCTCACTCCACCACACTCTCCTCTCCACTACACTCTCCCTCCACTACACTCTCCCTCCACTACACTCTCCCTCCACTACACTCTCCCTCCACTACACTCTCCCCACTACACTCTCCCTCCACTACACTCTCCCTCCACTACACTCTCCCTCCACTACACTCATCCTCCCTACACTCTCCCTCCACTACACTCTCCCTCCACTACACTCTCCCTCCACTACACTCTCCCTCCACTACACTCTCCCTCCACTACACTCTCCTCCACTACACTCTCCCTCCACTACACTCTCCCTCCACTACACTCTCCCTACACTCTCCCTCCACTACACTCTCCCTCCACACTCACTCTCCCTCCACTACACTCACCCTCCACTACACTCTCCCTCCACTACACTCTCCCTCCACTACACTCTCCCTCAACTACACTCTCCCTCCACTACCTCCACTACACTCTCCCTCCACTACACTCTCCCTCAACTACACTCTCCCTCCACTACACTCTCCCTCCACTACTACACTCTCCCTCCACTACACTCTCCCTCCACTACACTACACTCTCCTCCACTACACTCTCCCTCCACTACACTCCCCTCCACTACACTACTACTCTCCCTCCACTACACTCTCCCTCCACTACACTCTCCCTCCACTACACTCTCCCTCCACTACACTCTCCCTCCACTACACTCTCCCTCCACTACACTCTCCCTCCACTACACTCTCCCTCCACTACACTCTCCCTCCACTACACTCTCCCTCCACTACACTCTTCCTCCACTACACTCTCCCTCCACTACACTCTCCCTCCACTACACTCTCCCTCCACTACACTCTCCCTCCACTACACTCTCCCTCCACTACACTCTCCCTCCGCTACTACTCTCACTAAACTCTCCCTCCACTACACTCTCCCTCCACTACACTCTCCCTCCACTACACTCTCTCTCCACTACACTCTCCCTCCACTACACTCTCCCTCCACTACACTCTCTCTCCACTACACTCTCCCTCCACTACACTCTCCCTCCACTACACTCTCCCTCCACTACACTCTCCCTCCACTACACTCTCCCTCCACTACACTCTCCCTCCACTACACTCTCCCTCCACTACACTCTCCCTCCACTACACTCTCCGTCCACTACACTCTCCCTCCACTACACTCTCCCTCCACTACACTCTTCCTCCACTACACTCTCCCTCCACTACACTCTCCCTCCACTACACTCTCCCTCCACTACACTCTCCCTCCACTACACTCTCCCTCCACTACACTCTCCCTCCACTACACTCTCCCTCTACTACACTCTCTCCTCCACTACACTCTCCACTACACTTCACTACACTCTCCCTCCACTACACTCCCACTACACTCTCCCTCTACTACACTCTCCCTCCACTACACTCTCCCTCTACTACACTCTTCCTCCACTACACTCTCCCTCTACTACACTCTCCCTCCACTACACTCTCCCTCCACTACACTCTCCCTCCACTACACTCTCCCTCCACTACACTCTCCCTCCACTACACTCTCCCTCCACTACACTCTCCCTCCACTACACTCTCCCTCCACTACACTCTCCCTCCACTACACTCTCCCTCCACTACACTCTCCCTCCACTACACTCTCCCTCCACTACACTCTTCCTCCACTACACTCTCCCTCCACTACACTCTCCCTCCACTACACTCTCCCTCCACTACATTCTCCCTCCACTACACTCTCCCTCCACTACACTCTCCCTCCACTACATTCACCCTCCACTACACTCTCTCTCCACTACACTCTCCCTCCACTACACTCTCCCTCCACTACACTCTCCCTCCACTACACTCTCCCTCCACTACACTCTCCCTCCACTACACTCTCCCTCAACTACACTCTCCCTGCACTCTCCCTCCACACTCTCCCTCCACTACCTCCACTACACTCTCCCTCCACTGCACTCTCCCTCCACTGCACTCTCCCTCCACTACACTCTCCCTCCACTACACTCACCCTCCACTACACTCTCCCTCCACTACACTCTCCCTCCACTACACTCACCCTCCACTACACTCTCCCTCCACTACACTCACCCTCCACTACACTCTCCCTCCACTACTCTCCCTCCACTACACTCTCCCTCCACTACACTCTCCCTCCACTACACTCTCCCTCCACTATACTCTCCCTCCACTACACTATCCCTCCACTACACTCATCCTCTACTACACTCTCCCTCCACTACACTCTTCCTCCACTACACTCTCCCTCCACTATACTGTCCCTCCACTACATTCTCCCTCCACTTCACTCTTCCTCCACTACACTCTCCCTCCACTACACTCACCCTCCACTACACTTTCCCTCCACTACACTCTCCCTCCACTACACTCCCTCCTCCACACTCCCCCTCCACAAGTCTCCCTCCACCACACTTCCCATCCACCTCACTCCCCCCTCCACCATTCTCCCTCTACCACACTCCCTCCACCAACACTTCCTCCAACTTCACCTTTTCTTACCACCACGGTTCTCTCCACCACTCCCTCCGTCACTCCCTTCTCCATCATTCCCTCCCTCCCTCCAAGTCTCTTCCTCCACCACCCCTCCACCCCTCCCTCCCTCCAAGTCTCTTCCTCCACCACCCCTCCATCCCTCCCTCCCTCCAAGTCTCTTCGTCCACCACCCCTCCACCCCTCCCTCCCTCCAAGTCTCTTCCTCCACCACCCCTCCACCCCTCCCTCCCTCCAAGTCTCTTCGTCCACCACCCCTCCACCCCTCCCTCCCTCCAAGTCTCTTCGTCCACCACCCCTCCACCCCTCCCTCCCTCCAAGTCTCTTCCTCCACCACCCCTCCCCCCTCCCTCCCTCCAAGTCTCTTCGTCCACCACCCCACCACCCCTCCCTCCCTCCAAGTCTCTTCCTCCACCACCCCTCCACCCCTCCCTCCCTCCAAGTCTCTTCCTCCACCACCCCTCCATCCCTCCCTCCCTCCCAGTAAACACGAGCAAGGCAGTAAAGGAGAGTGTTGACAATACAAGTGTAACACACAGGGTCGACACAACACCACCGCTGATAGACTCTCCTCTATTCTTCCTACAAATGCAATTTATACATTTTTTCTATGCTTGTTACACATACAATGGCGTGCGCTTGTATTCACCTAGCTGGAAAGAGAGAGAGAGAGAGAGAGAGAGAGAGAGAGAGAGAGAGAGAGAGAGAGAGAGAGAGAGAGAGAAGGAGCCAGCACTCCCAGTAACCTAATTCGGTTCATTTGTTGGTAAAATCAACTTAACGCCTTTTTTGTTCAGTTGAACTAGTTCACCTCTCTCTCTCTCTCTCTCTCTCTCTCTCTCTCTCTCTCTCTCTCTCTCTCTCTCTCTCTCTCTCTCTCTCTCTCTCTCTCACTCTTTCTCTTTCTATTTCTTCCATCTCTTTTAAAACTTCACGACCACACTAGATCCAGTAGCAATGAGGAGGAGTAATAATAGAAGGACATGGAGGAGGAGGATAAGGAGGAGGAGGACAAGGAAGAGGAGCAGAAGAAGGAGGAAACGGACAAGAAGGAGGTGGAGGAGGAAAGAGACAAGAAGGAGGAGGAGGAAAGAGACAAGAAGGAGGAGTAGGAAAGAGACAAGAATGTGGAGAGTATTAAGGAAGAAAAGGGGAAGAAAAAAATTATTAAAAGGAGAAGAATGAGAAGCTGAAGGAAAAAATTATAATCATGAGAAAATCAGTTTCTTAGACAAAAAGAAACAAAAACAACCGACAACAACAGCAGGAACAACAACAACAAAAACACCAAGAACAAAAACAAAAACAGCAGGAGCAACGTCAACAGAAAACAAAAGCAACAACAAAAATAAAAAGCAATAGCAGCAGCAACAACAATAACAACAACAAAAACAACAGCAAGAACAACAGCAAGAACAACAGCAAGAACAACAGCAAGAACAACAGCAAGAACAACAAAAGCAACAGTAACAACAACAAATGCAACAACAGCACCCAAAGAGGAGTGAAAATTTAATACCCAACTTCATTACTGTTCTTTATCAACATGTTTGATCACCAGTGCACTGACACAGACCTGGAGAGTGCACACACACACACACACACACACACATACACACACACACACACACACACACACACACACACATACACACACACACACACACACACACACACACACACACACACATACGACACTGGAGGACAGGATGGTCAGGGGAGACATGATAACGACATATAAAATACTGCGTGGAATAGACAAGGTGGACAAAGACAGGATGTTCCAGGGAGGGGACACAGAAACAAGAGGCCACAATTGGAAGTTGAAGACACAAATGAGTCAGAGAGATATTAGGAAGTATTTCTTCAGTCATAGAGTTGTAAGGCAGTGGAATAGCCTAGAAAATGACGTAGTGGAGGCAGGAGCCATACACAGTTTTAAGACGAGGTTTGATAAAGCTCATGGAGCGGGGAGAGAGAGGGCCTAGTAGCAACCGGTGAAGAGGCGGGGCCAGGAGCTAGGACTCGACCCCTGCAACCACAAATAGGTGAGTACAAATAGGTGAGTACAC
>NW_027197597.1:0-10000 GCF_038502225.1 Cherax quadricarinatus | reverse complement strand
CTTCGAAAAGTTCATTATAATCTATGAAGTTATAGACTTCTATAAATTGTTTCTTTTTAACCCACAGTGTATTAATTTTTAAGATTGAATTTTCCTCTGATGTTCGAAAAACTACCGAAAACGTGAACATATTGCGATATATGACGACCTCTACTGGCGATGTTTCTCGTATCATCCCAGACAGATCATTGTTTTCTAACAATATTATGATGACACTGAAGTCTTAGTTGACCTTCAGTCATGACTGTTTATCAAGAATAAAGTCATAGTACCTTGGCTGGAACAACACACGGGTAAGTTAGGTCAGGTGTGTCAAGAAACAGGATGACCCGCAGCTGGAGCTTTTGGTCATCTGACCGAGGCCTTCCTCTGGCTTACCCCTCCACCCGTTCAAAAGTAAATATTATAACTATAACCATTTATTTTATTGAAATCACAGATAACACCCACTTAGGAGAGAGGAGAACATATACGATGTTTCGGTCAGTCTTGGACCTGTAACAAGTCACGCTGAAGCGACTTATTTCTGAAGTTTCGAAAAAATTTGCTCATTGGGCCCAAAATAACAATGGCAATGCTAGCCTATATATCCATTAATAATATACTGGTGACTTAGAATTAACTGACATGTATAATCTACCCTAACTGCTACAAGTTCTTCGGGCAGTTTGGGAGACACACGGATGATAAACAAACCAAATGAAAAGTTTCTGGCCAGTCCTTTGGTCACTATTACAACCCAGGATTCCAAATGGCCTGTTACCCCGGGTGTAATGGGAGCAAAATAAACACAGCAGAAAAAGTTTAGACTTATATTATCCTTCACCAATTTATAACAGCAATATGTACACTATGTACAGTGATAAGTATAGTGCACTCCACGGTAAGCAAGGCAGAAATAGAAGCCACAAGATAGCAGACCGTGCTTCAACCAGCTCTAGAATGGGAATGACAAGGGCAGACAGGAGAGCGGTACCCACATAACCTCTGCGATTGCCAAAACCATCTTATTGGCTAGAACCTGGTCACTAGTTGAACGACGGGGCCCCATCATCAACTCTTAGCAACCTGGTTCGCTGGTTGGGGGAGATAGCCTGTAAATGAGGGTGTGTACATGCGCCGAATAAAGGTTACGTACTCTTTGCATGCTGCAGTCACTATCTTGAACACTATGTGCTTAACTGTCCATTTTTTTGAGAAATATAGAGATAGTATAATATGCTATGCGACATGTCGGGATATCTTATTAATGAGAACACGATACCAGATTTCAGATACATTAAGCAATTTTCCTAAATTTGCTTGTAAAAGATAAGTGAACTGTAGATATAAATCCAAATTAACTCCTGTTAACACTTTTGATATAAATCCAAATTTACTCCTGTTAACACTTTTGATATAAATCCAAATTTACTCCTGTTAACACTTTTGATATAAATCCAAATTTACTCCTGTTAACACTTTTGATATAAATCCAAATTTACTCCTGTTAACACTTTTGGAGGCCTAGTTCCTAGGCCTTTTATGTATCCATATGGTCTTACATATGGATACATATACTATCCACAAGATGAATATAGGGTACACAATAAACTAGCCATTTCGGTGACAAAATCCAAAAAAATTTAAATCTTTATACAAAACCCTTGTTAGGCAGAGCACTGTAGTTAGCCTTAAATTTATCTATAACTCCTGTACAATAATCTAACTAGCTTTCTAGAATAGTGATCCTAGCTTCACCAAGGTAAGAGCAGCGCGCAGACTTTCACATAGGAAGCGCTACAGTACGCTCACCGGCTTAAGCTCAAAAGGTGCTCTAATTAGAACCCAGCCGGCTAATCCTTTTCAAAGAGGATTACCAACACTTGCCCGTCCTAATTGCTCTTCATTCTTGACACTTT
Source organism: Cherax quadricarinatus (assembly GCF_038502225.1). NCBI lineage: Eukaryota > Metazoa > Arthropoda > Malacostraca > Decapoda > Parastacidae > Cherax > Cherax quadricarinatus. The sequence continues at coordinate 8,099 of NW_027197597.1, read as the reverse complement.
ATGTATAAATGTATAGATTTTGTTGGTTCCGTAAGAGTGCTCTGATGTTACTAAAGGGGCTCTTAATCCAAGGAAACAGAACTACCCTTCTCTTCCCTGAATCAACCCATATTACCTAACAGTCCCCTAAAAGAATTTGGCTCTCCCCTATAATAACAATAGTGATAATAATAATAATAATAATAATAATAATAATAATAATAATAATCTATTTTTTATCAACTCATCGGCCGTTTCTCACCAAGGCAGGGTGGCCTGAAAAAGAAGAAATACATTCATCATGACTCACTCCATCACTGTCTTGCCAGAGGCGTGTCATCACTGCAGTTCAAATACAACAGCATATCCTCACCCCTACTTCATCCATTTCTCCCTGTACCAGAATACGTCCACAAAACCTTCATTATTATTATTTTTATTATTATTATTATTATTATTATTATTATTATTATTATTAATATTATTATTATTATTATTATAACTATTATTATTATTATTATTATTATTATTATTATTATTATTATTATTATTATTATTATTATTATTATTATTATTATTATTATTATTATTATTATTATTATTATTATTATTATTATTATTATTATTATTATTATTATTATTATTATTATTATTATTATTATTATTATTATTATTATCATCATCATCATCATCATTATTATGTACTTGCCGGTATTGTACACCATATAATTAAACAGAGAGTCAAGTAGCAGCTTTGATGGGCCCGCAGACAAGAGAGTTGAGTACCATGTTCAGTGAAGCACATTACCCAGCCTGGACATCTCTACTTTTTCTTAATCGTGAGTTTTCCTTTGGAGATAGGTCGACAATGGGTTTCTAAAACAAGTGTAACATGAAGGCAGAGCCATCATGTTACACCTACAGTGGGGCTTAGATACTGTCCCACTGTGTGGGGAAACATTGACAGGGACCCCAATGGAATTAATAGGATTCCAAGTGGAAATAACAGGGACACCAATGGAAATAACAGGGAATCCATTAGAAATAAAAGGGATCCCAATAGAATTAATAGGAATCCTAATGGAAATAGCAGGAACCCCCAATGAAAGTAACAGGGACCCCAAAGGAAATAACAGGGATACCAATGGAAATAACAGAGATTCCATTAGAAATAAAAGGGATTCCAATGGAATTAATAGGAATCCAAATGGAAATAACAGGGCTCACAGTGGAAATAACGGAAACCCAATGGAAATAACAGGGATCGAAATGCTATAACAAGGATTCCAATGGAAATAACAGGGAACACAATGGAAATAACAGGGATTCCAATATAAATAACAGGGATCACAACAGAAATAACTAGGACCTCAATGGAAATAAGTCACTTCGTCCGACCTTTTGGGGGGGGGGGGTATCCTATTTAATTTACGCATAAGTTACTATGTATGATAATAGGTTTCACCTAAATTGTATAACTGTACTTATGTATACCTACGCCTGTATGAGCTTACTTCTTGTCTCCACTTCAAGCACTTACCAGCTAGCTACACTCTTCTCTGATGATGTGTGTCAACACACACACGAGCACAGGATCGTTCCAATCATTATTCACCGTGTTAGTGATGCATAAGTGTGAATAAGGCTGAAAGTTAGAGGTGGTCAGTCAATCAAGCCTGGAAACATTAGGACGGGTTTCCTTAAGACACTTGCTGTCTCTGTTCACCTAGCAGTAAGTATATGACTGGGTGTTCGTAGACTGGTGTGAGTCGCATCCTGCAGACAAAATTAACCTAATTTGCCCGAAATGTTCTACTTAACCAGGGACTTTCTATATTATTTGTCACTGATATCAGCTATGGTCTGTATCATGTACTTATTGAAAAAATTATTATTATATTATTAAAGCCTAGGTATACAAAACTTGTCACAGTAATATATATATATATATATATATATATATATATATATATATATATATATATATATTAGGGTGTTTCGGGAGAGGGGTGGGATTAAATTATGGGGAATCAAATTCAAAATGGGAATTGACACAGTTACTTTTTGCTGATGATACTGTGCTTATGGGAGATTCTAAAGAAAAATTGCAAAGGTTAGTGGATGAGTTTGAGAATGTGTGTAAAGGTAGAAAGTTGAAAGTGAACATAGAAAAGAGTAAGGTGATGAGGGTATCAAATGATTTAGATAAAGAAAAATTGGATATCAAATTGGGGAGGAGGAGTATGGAAGAAGTGAATGTTTTCAGATACTTAGGAGTTGACGTGTCGGCGGATGGATTTATGAAGGATGAGGTTAATCATAGAATTGATGAGGGAAAAAAGGTGAGTGGTGCATTGAGGTATATGTGGAGTCAAAAAACGTTATCTATGGAGACAAAGAAGGGAATGTATGAAAGTATAGTAGTACCAACACTCTTATATGGATGTGAAGCTTGGGTGGTAAATGCAGCAGCGAGGAGACGGTTGGAGGCAGTGGAGATGTCCTGTCTAAGGGCAATGTGTGGTGTAAATATTATGCAGAAAATTCGGAGTGTGGAAATTAGGAGAAGGTGTGGAGTTAATAAAAGCATTAGTCAGAGGGCAGAAGAGGGGTTGTTGATGTGGTTTGGTCATTTAGAGAGAATGGATCAAAGTAGAATGACATGGAAAGCATATAAATCTATAGGGGAAGGAAAGAGGGGTAGGGGTCGTCCTCGAAAGGGTTGGAAAGAGGGGGTAAAGGAGGTTTTGTGGGCGAGGGGCTTGGACTTCCAGCAAGCGTGCATGAACGTGTTAGATAGGAGTGAATGGAGACGAATGATACTTGGGACCTGACGATCTGTTGGAGTGTGAGCAGGGTAATATTTAGTGAAGGGATTCAGGGAAACCGGTTATTTTCATATAGTCGGACTTGAGTCCTGGAAATGGGAAGTACAATGCCTGCACTTTAAAGGAGGGGTTTGGGATATTGGCAGTTTGGAGGGATATGTTGTGTGTCTTTATATGTGTATGCTTCTAGACTGTTGTATTCTGAGCACCTCTGCAAAAGCAGTGATAATGTGTGAGTGTGGTGAAAGTGTTGAATGATGATGAAAGTATTTTCTTTTTGGTGATTTTCTTTCTTTTTGGGGTCACCCTGCCCTCGGTGGGAGACGACCGACTTGTTGAAAAAAAAAAAAAAAAAAAAAAAAAAAAAAATATATATATATATATATATATATATATATATATATATATATATATATATATATATATATATATATATATATATACATACATACATACATACATACATACATACATACATACATACATACATACAAACTATCCCAAGCCTGGTATTACGTCAATGACATAACCTTTCATATCAACGAATCGTATTTAAGCTCGGTCATGGCGTCATGGGTCTCACCAACCAATCAGAGAGCAGTCTGTCCCCCACACCCCATTTCCGCACATGTGACGTCACTGCTCCTCTCCACCAACCACAACTGGCCGTCGCCGCTTCCCCTGCCCTTCATATTTCCTTAAACATATCCGGCTTTCCCCACCCTCTTGTCTGCATTTTTCCCTCTCTATTATACATCGTCCTTTGTCTTTGCTCCCTCTTCCCTCCTTCGCTATCCCGTCACCCTCCAGTTATTATTTATTTTTTTCTAAATTGCCCGTCTCTCAATTATTTCTATCTCACTCTCTCTCTCTCTCTCTCTCTCTCTCTCTCTCTCTCTCTCTCTCTCTCTCTCTCTCTCTCTCTCTCTCTCTCTCTCTCTCTCTCTCTCTCTATTACGATGGGGTGAAGTCAGCATATTTCTGATGTCACTTCAGCAACCACATCACGACGGTCAGCTGTCAGCTGATGACAGTAATAGTGGCAGAAGTAGATGGATGTGATAGTAATAATAATAATAATAATAATAATAATAATAATAATAATAATAATAATAATAATAATAATAATTATTATTATTATTATTATTATTATTATTATTATTATTATTATTATTATTATTATTATTATGATGATGATTTCTACAAGTACAAGAATTCGTAGTAACCATAAGTAGATCCGCTAGTACACACGGCTCTGTGAGTGACAGTGGAGTAAGTAAATATATAAGATTATCTAGGCACAGGTACACATAAATGCCATTATCATACATACTGTAAATTACCCAGGATAACCTAGAAAAGTCACACGAGGTGACTTAGTTCCATTACTAAATTAGTAGAGGCAGTTGGAGGCCAGGTCTCCCATACACTTCCTTCTCTTCTGTAAATTGCATGAGATTGTTCCAGTATGCTGGGGTGTATTATTCTTCCCTCTGGTTTCGTGATAGCATTGGCCGGAGGGAGTGAAGGGTAGGGAGAGAGCCTTCTGCTTTACCATCCTTGACTCACACTCCTAGGCGATACACGTTTAAACTTGATAGACATAGTTATCCTCGGTAAACAGCCTATGTGTGGGCTTCTAGATCTGCTGTCTGTCTTGTTCCTATACCATCATCTATCCTGAAACCAAAGGAAAAAGCATTGACGTCTTTCCTGGAAACGTTTTGTCCTTTTCCTGGAATTTTTCTTAGTCCCCTTGATGTCGAGGCAATGGTTTGGTCTAATCCAGTGAAAGGCTATAATTTCTTGAATTTTGGATTAGCCTATGTCATAAGTATCTCTGAGGATCTTCTGCTGGTCTTGCCTTATTTTTACCAGCTGCCAGATGAACCAGGCTGTGAAGGATATGTGGGGCAGCGGGCCACCAGCAGCAACAGCCTGGTTAACAAGTCAAGCACCAGACGAGCCTGGTGCATGGCCGGGCTCCGAGAGTAGTGAGACCCGAAATTCGTCAATGGTAACGGTAAGGTGAATTAAGGTATTAGAGATTCTGTTTATGGCCGGATTGCTTGTTAATTAGCAGGAAGAAAACAGTGTAACAAAAGGTTGCTTTTGTGTCTGTGATTCACTAAAAGTTGGGATATTTTAACATGACATCAAAACCACAGCAGATGTCTAGTTGGTTTATTAAGCTATCATAAGAACGTAAGAAAGAATGAGCACTAAAGTAGGCCTACTGGCCCATGCTAGGCAGGTCCAAGTCACCTACTGGCCCAAGCTACTAGCCGAAGCCAGGATGGAGCCCCACATTAGAGCCATTAGCGCAAGCCAGTCAGGTTCAACTCACACCTACCCACACCGACTCAAGTATTTTTCTAACATATTTTTAAAACTACACAAGGTTTTAGCTTCATTGACGGTACTGGGATGTTTGTTCTTTGCTGACAACTTCAGCAAAGAGAGTGCAGTCTTAACCAATGGTAATTCACACTAGAATCATTAAGAAAGCAGATAATTTCAAGAGTAATGATTAGACAAAACTGCAGAAGGTAGACAGGTAACGTTGTATGTTAGGTGGTATTAATCATTTACATAACCCGCACATAAGAGAGAGAAGCTTATGACGATGTTATGGTCCGACTTGCTCTATTCACAACTCACAATTACCAATTGTGTGTTGTTCCAGTCACAATATTGTGCATTTTTGCTCTTCCTATATGTTATGAGGTTTTAAGTACTTTCAAAATACGAACTGTCACTACAGTTTGGAAAGTGTGTTTTTCAGCAATTGAAATCAACACTTTCCTCTCGCATCAGTTCAAATATTTATTGCATATTAACTTGGTAAAAAAAATAAAAAACAAAAAAATACGAGAAAACAGAGGCTAAAGTGAACTTCTAAATAAGAGAAATACTCTTGTCATGTGTAGTACTGATAACACACATAACCTTCATTTCTGTTTATTTTCTCGTGAATATTCATTAATGTTTCATGTGTTACGTCTCTGGTTCTCTGACGACATTACTTATGTAAAGCTGTAGAAGCTGTGATGTATGAGTTAGGAAGATTTTTTTTGGATCTGGAACTTGTCCTGCCTCTCAAAGAGTCATAGTGCAGTCCCAAACCTTGAGGAACTTAAAGTTTTGACGTGTTTATAATCTGTACTGAAGAACATGATATAAATAAAGGTTCAGTGAGGGTCCTACCTAAGATGTTTGACCCTAGATGAGCCTTAACAGATGTGTATAAAAACATCTGCTGTTGAACTCACATCTGTAAATGAACGGTTTGCAATACAGACAAGATGAAAATTAGACACATGTGCAACATCTGGGTATCTTTATTGTAGACGTTTCGCCATCCAGTGGCTTTATCAATACAAATTTATCTTTTGTTTATAGCTCTTCTGTCTTCCATTTGCTCTTCTGTCTTCCATTAGCTCTTCTGTCTTCCATTAGCTCTTCTGTCTTCCATTAGCTCTTCTGTCTTCCATTAGCTCTTCTGTCTTCCATTAGCTCTTCTGTCTTCCATTAGCTCTTCTGTCTTCCATTAGCTCTTCTGTCTTCCATTAGCTCTTCTGTCTTCCATTAGCTCTTCTGTCTTCCATTAGCTCTTCTGTCTTCCATTTGCTCTTCTGTCTTCCATTTGCTCTTCTGTCTTCCATTTGCTCTTCTGTCTTCCATTTGCTCTTCTGTCTTCCATTAGCTCTTCTGTCTTCCATTAGCTCTTCTGTCTTCCATTCATGTTCTTGAATTAGTATTGATAAAGCCGCTGGATGGCGAAACGTCTACAATAAGATACCCGGATGTTGCACATGTGTCTAATTTTCATCTGGATGCTGAAGTGTGATGAGTCCTCGACGGTGTTCCGGGGGTCAACGCCCCCTCGGGCCGGTACATGACCAGGCATCGCGATGAATCAGAGTATGATCAACCAAGCTGTTACTGAAAGTTAAGACACTTGTGCAACATCTGGTTATCTTTTTTGTAAACGTTTCGCCATCCAGTGGCTTTATCAATACAAATTTTTGGACATAATTAGAAAACAGAAGAACTATATACAAAAGATAAGGTAATCAGTCCCTCAGCCTTGGAGGTGGTGTTTACAACACCGTGGTTGTAGAGATTCTGAAGCACAGGTAAGGAGACTGGCGCTTATATAGGCGTCAGTGAAGAGGGACGTGTAGCAGACGAGGGTATAGTTACTGGTAGGCGGGATTCCCCAGTGGAAGTAGGCCCATCAATTTGGGAAGGACCTACTTCCACTGGGGAATCCCGCCTACCAGTAACTATACCCTCGTCTGCTACACGTCCCTCTTCACTGACGCCTATATAAGCGCCAGTCTCCTTACCTGTGCTTCAGAATCTCTACAACCACGGTGTTGTAAACACCACCTCCAAGGCTGAGGGACTGATTACCTCATCTTTTGTATATAGTTCTTCTGTTTTCTAATTATGTCCAAGAATTTGTATTGATAAAGCCACTGGATGGCGAAACGTTTACAATAAAGATAACCAGATGTTGCACAAGTGTCTTAACTTTCATCTTGTCGGTATTGTATACCTGTCTTGCACAAGCTGTTACTGTTGGTCGCCCACAGACCGACGTACAAACCAAAGCCCGGCTGGTCACTATTAAATTTACCTGTTCAGTTCCTTCTTGAAGACAGCCAGGAGTCTATTGGTAATCCCCTTTATGTATGATGGGAGACAGTTAAACAGTATTGGGCCCCTGACACTTATTGTACTACCTCTTAGTGTACTCCTGGCGTCCCTGTCAACACGTCAAGTCATGTCGTCTGGTTGGAAAGTAGAACTTGACTCTCCTACCTTCGAATCTTGGCTAACGAATAATTTAAATCTTGACTCATATCTGCGCAAATTTTGGCATAGAAACGCAGGCTACAAGTACATATATTATTACACAAAATTTTTAGCATAGACCCCCCCTCCCCAGCAAAAAAAAATGTAACCAATTTTTTCAATTATATAACAAATTTTTATATAGCGCCTAATTTAAGTATTATTTTTACTTAAATAAACAATTTTGTAATGTTGATGAATACTAGTCTATGTTGTTCAAAACAATTTAATTTTTAATGTAATTCTGTTTAAATGTCAGATGTTCTTTCCTACAAATGAGTTTCCCCTGTATTTATTAAGTAACATTGTAGGCCTAACTAAACAATAAAATGAATCCACTAACTTATAAAGTTTGAAGCAACTGCATGTGAAAAATTGATAAATCATCCCTGGCATCATGTTTACTTTCTGTCCTCAGATCATACATGT